>NC_039364.1:193032694-193033266 GCF_003573695.1 Papaver somniferum | reverse complement strand
TTGACAGGTTCTTCATCAAAGAGAAGCTGGACAACAACATTATTGAGCTGCCACCGGTTCGGTCTGAAGAACAACTTGCAGATATTCTCACACATGGAGTGTCATGCAAAAAATACTTGAGTTTTTGGACAAGTTGGGCACGTGTGATATCTATGCACCAACTTGAGGGGGAGTGTTAATATATATCCTTATTTAAGGATAATATATTGTTTCCTAGTATATAAGATCTTTGCTTTATCATAATATTGGGCTCTATATATTCATGAGCTGTGTACCCAGAATTGATAAGATTATTATAATAAGAATTATCTTCTTCTTGATCCTATATTTGTGAAGAGTATGACCGATAAGAAGTATTTATATAACTATAACCAACTAGAAGTATGAAGCAATGATAGATACTATTCTTTCCCGTTAATAAGTACTTCCCATCATCGTCGTCGATCCTTGGATCGTTGTTATTAAAGGTCATCGGTGTTGATCGTCGTAAGACTTGGGTCCGTTGTCTTCGTAGATCATCGTCATGGACTTTGTGTCATCGTCGAGGCAAGATCGTCATTGTATTTTGCTGC
>NC_039364.1:192898513-193031863 GCF_003573695.1 Papaver somniferum | reverse complement strand
GAACGCTGGATTTGTCGTTGGAGAACCTGAACGATCATGGCTTGCAAGGTCAGGACTGTATTATCGTTAACTTCATAAGCACAAGGACCAGATGTATCATCGGAGCTTTGGGTCGACGCCTTATCCTCTTAGCTCCTTCGTTGTGACGCTGGTACAAACTAGAGCAAAGATCAATTGAGGGTCTACTTTTAAATTTGTTAATCCATAGAGATTAGGACACTTTTAGGATAAGGTAGTACTTTCTGACAAGATAAGGACATAAAATAGAAAAGATAGAGACATAAAGTAGAAAAGATTACGTAGTTTGACTAACAAAATGACATCTGACATTATTCAAAACTTTTTGTGGCCTATAATCATTCTGAAAAACACGTTCTGTTAGATTGAAATCAAACTTCACTAAAAAAACATAACTTTAGAGGACCCATTTTTAAAGAACTCCACAGGCTTCGAAAATTAAGGCATCAACACGATGATTCGCTGGATTGTTTTTGAGAACTTAAGCATGCACGCTAATAGAAGCTAGTGCAAGGTTTTAATTATGTTAGAAAATGAAAGCTTGGTAGCACATTTAATTTTTCAGCCACTAATGAAAAATAAAGATCAACAAACCTTTGTCTCAAACACTGAGTCAGAATCTTATGAAAGGATCTTCGTTTGGTATTCGCATTTTGAAGAACCTCTCAGGTGAAGACATTAAATTGAAAATCGAAAACCGATTAAAAGATAATAGATTTGGGACAGGTAGAATAAATTCTTTACCCGTCCCTGTTTCTAGCGCCAAATTGTTACTACCATTTTTCTAGTAGCAACAATCAAATGAACAAGATCATTGGATCTTGATTTAAACCATAAAACAGCAAGTAAAAGATGAAATATAAACAAGTAAATAAGAGATTCACACAAAGATAATTAACGTGGTTCGACAACGGAGTGTCTACATCCACGGGCAGGTTAAATAAAGTTTATTATGCTTTTGATTTGTTACAAGGTTGATGAACTCCATTAATGATAATGAAGTTCAGTGAAGGTTTCTAGTAACGAAGGTAGAACGAAGGTAAAACGAAGGTAGCAATCCAATCTAACTATTATTCCTCTCTTCAGATGTAGTGGATTTCTTACTCCTCATTTCCTGGTCCTCCCAAAAGTCTCCCCCTTTTCTCCTGACCTTATCTCCTCTTTTATAGGAAAAAGATATCAACTTATTACTAAATTGACATTAGCTTAACTTTGAAGCACTCTTATAATTGTTGTAGTTTGTTGCATTGCTTTATTATTATCTTGCTTCAGCTGTCGATGGTTGCCACATGTCCGGTCTAGATTATGGTGTATACAGTTGGGTACCAAACTAGTATTGTAAAGGAAATTCTCTTCAAAGAAAAAGTATCGCGAAGAAAAAAGAAGAAGAATAAAGCTCAACAGTTAATAGGTTAATGCTTCAAACGAATAAAGAAGAAGCTAAACAAGTTGATGTAAATGACAATGTAGCAGAATTATAGAGTTATTGTGTGATGATACTGATATTTGATTTTGAAACTCGTCAGGCCCCTAAATCCTACAGAAAAATCAAAAGAAAAATAATATTATCATCATATTACACTGGTTACACCTGCAAATTTTCAAATAAATGCATAGATGAGACTATAAAGTACTTAATAGTAATAAATGAATGATTATTAAGATAATTAAATTATCTACGAAATTAATCACGAAAAAAAAAAATCACGAATCACCATCATATGTTTATATGGAATTTCCTGAATTAATTGTTAATTCATACATATCGTGCATTCGTATATGGATATTAAAGAAAGTATATGGATATCCAATGTTCATGCATTAGAAAACATATGCATATTAAAAAAATTACAGAAAAAGATATCGTGCATGAAATACAATCAATATGGTAAATCAAATCAAACTTAATGAAAAACACCTTATATATATGAGCAAGACAAGTAGTCGTCGGATTCTAACCACTTAAGAATTGTTCTGTTCTCCTGGTACTTACCAATGGCTTCTGCTTCCAGCAAGGTTTTGTTTTTCATGTTGGTTCTTGTGGCCTATTCATCGTTTGCTAATGTCGAAGCATCTCGATCTGTAGCAGGTGCCAGTCAATCTGTGGTTATCAACCTCAAGAATCTCGCTCCCGGTCATGTTCTCACTACTGGTATGAACATATATGCCAAAAACATTATTTTGTATAATTTTTTGTTTTTAAAGATTGAATGGTTTGGACGATGAACAGGTTTGCATTTTCCAATTTTCATTCCCTTTGATGAAGTTAATTAGAATCCTAGCTAACTCTAGTCTTGGGTTCGTGTGTTTTCTTTTGTAGCTTGCGATTGGCAATGTCGTGGTTGTTGCCAATGCAGAATTCATGCTGATGGTAGGACACAATGCACGGATTGCTGTCAGTAGGCTTGATACCTTCATCTAATTTAGCACGAAATAAAACCATGTAGACCTTGTCTTCATTTTCTTTCTTCTGAAATTAAGAAAGTTAATAATATATGTGATCCGCGGTCGGAGTACAAGATTTTTATGGATGTTTTTCGAAGTTTTATTCGATGCAGAGAGAGAAGAAAAACGAAGATTGAAGAAGAGAAAAACTGCAGTTGTCTCACTAATTAGGAACCGGGCCATATATTTTCCTAGTTTTGACTAAACTACCCTTATTAAAAATGCGCCAACTACAACATCACCAACATCAAAAGGATCCACAAGTATAATCTATCTTATAATCCTTCACAAAATCCTCCTCAAAGCAACATAAATCCAACAAAATTGATCAAATTAATATAGAGAACAAAATTTGTGTTTGATTTTTTTCTGAAACAAAGAATCCAACGCAAAAATAAAATGAACTGGTTTTGAGAAAATCAGGCGCAAACCTAAAAAAAATAATATTCTCATTGTCATGTCCACAATTAATTTTAGGTACCGTGACATCCATAACTATTTCCGTGCACCCATAATTATATGAAATTATTAAAAATGTCATTATGCATCCGCATGACGGGTTATACATCAGGGGTATAGTTGGCAACGCAACTTGGATATAACATATCTAAAAATCCGCGCTTTGGAATTTTACAAATTTTATATCGTTGGAAATCTTTTTAAGAGAGCTACGTAACGAGTACAAACAAGAATATCAATTTTTTGTTTTTCACGAAAAAATCAAAGGTGATCATCATTTTAGGCAAAATTTCGAAAACTGACTACATAACTATTATGCAACCACCAAAAAAGATGCATAACACATTCTGCAGGCGCATAACGAATTATGCAACCATTTTCTCGACTGCATAACAAAGTTATGCATTTATAACAAGTTATGTAGCCATTGTTTTGGTTGATTTTAGTGCGTACATAAAAAATTGATGCATAAAGCATTATGCAGCCATATTTACGGATGCATAACATTCTTGATGCAAAAAAGATTGTGCAGCAGTTTTCTGGATGCATAATGCATTATGCAGCCATATTTTCGGATGCATAACAGGTTATGCATCCATTTTCACGACTGCAACATGTTATGCGTATATTATTATTGGTGCATGACAAGTTATGCAGTCTTTGTTTTTGTTGGTTTCGATAGTGACAAAAAAGTTGCTGCATAACATGCTATGCAACTGTTTTCTGGACTGCATAACAAGTTACGCAACAAATTTTGTAAATGCATAATAAGTTATGCATCCATTTGCACGACTGCATAACAAATTATTTAACCATTATGACCAACACCAATACATCCGTAGGTTCCCAACCAATAACACCAACTCCTAAAACTCAGCTTATCCAATTATCATTATCCTCCATCCCTAGCTTCCCTATCATAAGAAAAAGAAGAAATTCTAGAAAAGAAGTTGTGGAGGTGTTGCCTCTTTTTCTTATTGTCACTCGGACATCCAAACAAACACCTTTCTTTTTCTTTTTCTTTTGTACTCTAATTCCACATTCATTCTTAGCTTCTAAAATACTTTCTAACCCATCGAACATATCCCCACAGCGTACATGGCAAGGCTGGTGTAGTTGAAGTTAACAAGAGTTGTGTGGTTCAGGCATTTCTGCGAACAGCTGCAATGCGTCTGGCAAATTGATGAACGTTATGTATCGGCTGTACATTGGAGGTTGCACAAACTCCTTCCCTGCAAAATGATGTTCAAACACATTCAATTACACACATTTATAACTCCTAATCATTTCACAACACAATATTGTTGTGAAAATTTGAGTCTAGCCAAGAAGAAACTAATAAATTGTTCTTTAACTTGACTATTAATTGATTGGTTTCTAATTCTATGCAAGCATAGATGACAAGCACCTGTAGACATATATAAAGCACAACACTAAATGCATTTCGAAAGTAAGCCAATACATACTTTTTTTCCTCATGAGAATTTTTTCTCTTTCTTTGTTTACTTTCTTCTTTCATTTTCAGTGGCGTCTGGAGAATGTTTTAGTGTTTGTTTTCTTTTGGAAAAGCTCATTCTCAGAACAAAATTCCGTTTGTTCCTAAATCATCATGGACATAAGCTCAATTTCATTCTCAAAATTCACTCTTCTTATCTCTTTACTCATTCTCTTCTCTATCGCATCAAATGCTCATCTGATTTACGTTGATAACAAACAAAATGATTGTTACAACAACGGCACAATACCATTCACAAATGGGTTTGAATGCAACAATCCAAACAAATCTACTTGCACTTCATACCTTGTGTTCCGATCGCAACCTCCATACGATTTTGCAACAACAATCGGCTACTTACTGGGTTCACAACCATCACAAATCGCTAGAATCAACCTAATCCACCTTCTTTAAACACACATTTTCTTGAAGAATCACTGGGACTAAGAGAAACAGACACAACAGATTTTTCACGAACTTAAATGATGATTGGAATCAAGAATCACAACAGATTGTTCACGAACTAGAAAAGTAGTAGCTGATAATAGAATAGCTCCCCTCTCTTTCTTATACTTTCTCTGCCTTCAATTTATAAATTTTGGTCACACACCAAAAATCACTCGCTGAACAACCCATGAGCGAGACCCAGTCAGAACAGGTCCAAGTCCATTTGAGTCAAACCGGATCAGGTGAGTCGGTTCAGATCAGTTCAACTGTCATTTCTATAGAACTGACAATGCAAATTCAGATGGAACTCAACTCCATTACTCCAGCCAATTCCTTTCTACCTCCCTGTATTCAATCCTAACATACATCTCTCTACCCCTTCAGTCCATTATCAAGAGATGCATTACCCATGCCAATTCTCTATTGGACTCATCTCATACACATAGTTTACCACCAGCTTCTCATCTCCACAAACCATCAACATAGAACTGCTTGAGCCGTTCTCAGTAAACCAACACATACACACTGCAAACAACCATTATCTTGTCCAACTGCAACTTCTAACATCATTACCTGACTTCAACTATATCCTCTCATCCACTCTTCCTAGCCATTGCATTTCAGTTCAAGTCCATGACTCCATTCCTAGCTGCAATCCCCATTTCCTATAGCTTCACATACACAACATCAACCGTTGACCATTCTCTGTGTTAGATATTCGGGTTGGATCCGAATATGGTGGTCCATATGTATGTGGCAGGACCGATAAGGTTCCATATTACTTTAGGGTTTGGACCCTATATAAGCATCTTTAGCATGTGTATAGAAGGGTAAGTGATTCCAACGATATCACAACAAAGTTTTACTATTAGAAAAGCGGTAACTCTAACCCTAAAGAGAGTTACCATCAGGAAAAAGGTTTCAAGTTCTTATCCTGTGAATCAAGTTCGTGCTCATCTTTGGAGATTGAAGTACCTGCTGATCTTCGTATTGAAACGTTGTTGTTGCTACTGCTGCTCCTTGTTCTTGCTTATCGGAGTTCAAGTTCAAGGTATAAAACGATACCCGCTTCTGCTTTAATCGTATAACCTCTGACATTGGTATCAGATCTATTGGTTTGATGCGTTTTCGTGCTTGAAACAACATGCATTGTGTGCTTGAAAGTTGCTCATAACATGATAGTATCATGATTAGGGTTCTTGTTTTGGTTAAAAATCATTAATGGATGTATAAATATTTCGAATCTTGATAAGGGTGTTTTTATTTTGACATATTTAAATGGGTATATTCATTATTGATTAAAATGATATCCTGGAAAATTTTGTATCGTTTGAACGTGTGGTTTGAGAGATATAGCAAAATCCTAGTTTTATACCATGTTTATGAGCAGTGGCTTGATGATTGTTTTTGATATAAATATGTCGATCCATGTTAATTAAAATTAATGTATATAGATAGTTCTTTCTGAGACCTTTCATTTGACATATTATTTGCTTGAATCAAAGCTTGTATGAGTGAGATATCATCTCCCAAAGTTGACCATGCGCGTCTGTACGCTGCTAGAAATTTGGAAAAGACGATGAACAGTAACCGAGTCAAATCGGCGAGTCAGCCCAGTCCAGGATCGGCGGTTCAGCTCGCGGTTCAGACCAGCGGGTCATATCGCGGATCAGCCCACGGTCCGGTCCTAGTTATTTGTTCTCATTTGTTTCTCTATTTGTGATTGTCGAATCAACTCAACTTTTGGTACTCTAAGGTTTTTCGAAGCTCCGAATTCAATAAAACTATTTTCAGAACCTGATTAGATTCACATGATATAGTTTCTTTGAAATTATATGGTTAATCGCTTTATCCATGATAACATGTGAATGGTTCTATGTTGTGATTTTCTAATTCCTTTTATATACAACATGTATGGTGCTGGATTGAATTCATAATCTTACTGAATTGTATGTCTAGATAACATGTTCATTGATTAAATAATCATCTTGGTTTGATAACATGTTTGATTGAATTATCATCTTGATTGAATAACATGTTATTGTTTGTTTAAGTGTTTAAAACAATTGAGTGGGAGGTTGTTTGGTTGAGTTTGTTTAATTCCCAAAAAACCATTAACTTGTGAATATATTAATTAGATGTAGAAAATGTTACTTGTGGCGCGAGAGATGATTAGGAGTTTAACGAATTTTCGATCGTGCGACTTGTAATGGTTTTTGCTATTTATTTAGATTAATGCTGCAAAGTTACTTTTGAATATGTGTATAGTTCTATAAGTTTAATATATTTTTTTTTCCCGCATGCCAAGTTCAAGACTAAATGGCTTCCAAGAACATCATTGCTGATTGGAACAAGGGAAAAAAACTTGATGGCGACAACTATAACATCTAGTGCTGAAAGATCGTTTTTCTCTTGCATGATGATGGGATGGAGGAAATAACTGAGCATGTACCTCAGCCTGAGCAGGGTACGGCGGCTCAATACCGTCGCAACCTTGAGTCTTACAAGGAAAGAAATAATAAGGATCGCAGTGCTCATCATATGATCCTGAGCTCAATGCACAATGATCTTATTGGCGAGTTTGAGAACCACTAGTTTGCTCATGACATGCTAGAGGAAGTCATGCAGAAATTTGGAGTTACCTATGTGGCTAAGTTTTGCGCTTTAACTATGATGTTTGACACTTTTCAAAAGAAGCCGAATGTTACAATGAAACAACATTTGAGGACAATATCGTCAATGATACGCGAACTTGAGGCTGCAGGTCATCATTTGACAGATGAACAACGGGTACAAGCTGTTATTTGTTCGTTACCTAACTCTTGGGATCATATGAAGCAAAACATGACACATAATGACAATGTTCGCACTTTTGAGGATATTTCACGTCATGTGGAACTAGAAGTCGAGCGCTTGGAAGCTGCTAAGACTAACAGTTCTGTTTTCTCTGCTGAGTCTGTTTCGCGTAAGACCAATGGGTTTAAGCGCAAGAGGGGTAAGGGTTCTTCTGCTAAGAATCCTCATGATGGATCTGGACCAGCCACTGCCAATGCTCCTAAGCGCAAAAGTGGCAAGCGTGCTGGTAAGAAAGTCAAAGCAGAGATGACATGCTTTAACTGTGATAAGAAAGGACACTTTGCTCGTGAATGCACTGAGCCAAAGAAGGTAATTTCTGAACCTCTTCCTGACTCTAATTGCTTTTTTTCTATTCAAGCTTTAGTTGCTCATTCTCCTCATTTGTGGGTTGTAGATTCGGGAGCAACCGACCATGTAGTGAGGTACTGAGATGGGTTCCTAAATTATCGTCGAGTTCCTGCTGGGAGCATGAGAGTTTACATGGGGAACACAACTAGCATAGAAGTACTTGGCATTGGTACCCATATGCTAAATCTGCGATAATGGCACACCTTAATCCTCCATGATGTGCTTAATGCTCCAGATATTCGACGAAATTTAGTTTCAGTTAATAGTATGTTACGTCTAGGCTTTAGTTTTCATTTTGAGGGAAACTTTGTTAAAATTTGCTTAGAAACTGAGTTTTATGGTTTTGGTTTTATGTCGGATGGTTTTATGGCTTTAAATATTGACAATTCTAGTTCTTATGATGCTAATAAATCTATTTTATTAGTTGCATCTTCCTCAGATGTTAATAATGATTATGTAATATGGCATGCTAGATTAGGTCATACCGGGAAAGAAAGGATGACTAGGTTAGCTCGAGAAGGCTTTTTAGGCCCCATCGCTAAAGTCTCCTTACCTATTGTCTTGCAGGAAAATCCATTAGAAAACCTTTTGGGACATCCAAAAGGGCCTCTGAGCCTTTGCAGTAAATTCATTCTGATACATGTGGCCCAATGAACGTTAAGGAAATACATGGAGACTCTTATTTCATCACTTTCATAGATGACTTAACGCGATATGGTCATATTTACTTGATATCCCACAAGTCAGAAGCATTGGACTGCTTTAGACGTTATGTATGCGAAGTGGAAAATCAACTAAATAAGAGCATTAAGGCTCTAAGAATCGACCGTGGCCGCGAGTATCTATCTGACCTATTCAAAGGGTATTGTGAGGAAAAAGGGATCCTGAGACAATTGGCTATTCTTGGTACTCAGCAACAAAATGGTGTAGCAAAGAGAAGGAATCGTACTTTGTCAGACATGGTTAGGTCAATGATGGCGCAATCTCATCTTCCTATTTATTTTTGGGGAGATACGTTAATGATTGCTGCCTATGTCCTTAATCGTGTGCCTTCGAAGTTAGTTCCTTCCACCCCATATGAATTGTGGACCGGCAAAAAACCTAAATTGGGTAATTTGCAACCATGGAGTTCAACTGCTTATGTACAAAAAAGTTCTCATCGGTATGGGAAGTTGGGTCCTCGAGCGAAAAATGTATCTTTATCAGATATTCTGATCACTCAAAAGGCCATGTGTTCATCGGTGAACAACCTGATATAAGTGTAACTGAGATTGAGTCACGTGATGCAGATTTCCAATAATAGGATTTTCCTAGAAAGAATGAGGTAGGGGAAGATATTAGCCTCTTTGAGGTGGAAGAGTCAATGGAAGATGCACCAGTTCATCTGGTTGAGAATAGCGAAGAAATTCCTCGTTCTCCTAGGGAAAGTGGGAGTGTTCCACCTGATAATGGATTGGCACCATCAAATCAGGATCCCCAATCTCGGAGAAGTAAACGTGGAAAAGTCCCTCGTCGTTGTTTTCAGATCGAGGGGGAAAGTTTCATGGTTTGTTCACATGATGACGCAGAGCCTAAGAATTTTAAACATGCTATGTCATCTCCTAAAAGAGAAAAACAGATTATTGCAAAGAAAGAAGACATAGAATCAATGAGGATTAATGGTGTGTGGCAATATACGTTGACCTCCCAGAAGGGCTCAAGGCTATTGGAAGCAAATGAGTTTTCAAAGTCAAGCGCAATGCAGATGGTTTAGATGAAATACATAGGGCTCTCCTTGTGGCGAAAGGATACACCCAACATGAGGGCGTTGACTACGAGGAAACTTTCTCCCTTGTGGTGAGAATCGACTCGATACGCCTTATGATAACTATTGTGGCACATATGGACTTGGAACTTCATCAAATGGATTTTAAGACTGCATTTCTCAATGGAGAACTAGATGAGGAAATTTACATGGATCAACCAGAGGGCTTCGTGATTAAAGGTCAAGAGCGCAAAGTTTGCAAGCTCCAAAAATCTATTTATGGTCTAAAACAATCATCTAGACAATGGTATTTAAAATTTTATCGAGCCATTGTTTCCAATGGGTTTACGATGATAGGGGAATACCATTGTGTGTACGTTAAACAGTTTGATAAAGGTTTCCTTATTCTGTCAATATATGTTGATGATATCCTTATAGCTGGAAGTAACATGGAAATTGTTGTCGCCACAAAAGAGCGGTTGTCCTCAACTTTTGAGATGAAGGACATGGGAGAAGCCAGCTATATGCTCGGGATTAAGATCCTTAGAGATCGTTCAAAGAGACTTTTGGGTAAGTCACAAGAGACATACATTAAAAGGGTTCTTGAGTGATTTCAGATGCAAAATTGCAAGCCCATAGACACTCCAGTTGATAAAGGTCAGAACTTAAGCCTTGAGATGTGCCCTAATACTCCTGAAGAGAAAGACAAGATGTCGTGGGTACCATATTCCAACTCAATTGGGAACCTGATATATGCTATGATGTGTAATCAGCCTGATATATGTTATGCTATTGGATTAGTTAGTCGGTACTAGTCGAATCCTGGTCTTGAGCACTAGCAAGCAGTCAAGAGGATACTAAGGTACCTCAAAGGGACGAGCAACCTCATGCTATGCTACAAGGGTTCAGATCTACGTCGAAGTGGTTATTGTTATGCTAACTGGAATGGCGAAATGGGAGAGCAAAAATGCACGTTAGGGTATGATTTCTTGCTAAATGGCGGGGCCATCACATGGAGCAGTAAGAAACAGTCAATTATTGTTATGCCTACAATGGAATCCGAGTTTGTAGCTTATCAAGATGCAGTAAAAGAATCTATTTGGTTAAGGAGGTTCTTTGAGAGTTTTGAATTTGTCACTCACGCTACTGATGCAGTGAAAATTCACACTGATGGCACATCAATGATTACTTATGCAAAAGACGCAAAGTACCATGGAAAGACTAAGCACATTGATAGGAGCTATTTCTTTGTTGGAGCTGCTCTTGCAAAGAAAGAAATAGTTTTGAAGTACATGCCTACAGAATTGATGGTAGTTAATCCTGAAAAAGCGGGGGTCTAACAACCACACCCAATATTTCGCTTAGAAATATGTATGGACTAACTCCAATATACTTTCAAGAGAATCAACTAGACAGTCAGACTCAATCTTAAGAAAAGTATATCAAAGAGTTATATCTCAATTTCTCAATTCAATCTGCAATCAAACAAATAGGAATTTGCGAGCACGATTGAATATAAGAAATAACTTGGACGGTATAAAAAACCAATATCCAAGTGTCAATCAATTTAATCAACAACCAAAGGTTGGATCCAAAATCGATTGAACTTACACACAACCTGTGATATTTCAATTATATAAACAAATATAACACGGAAAAGAAATAACACAGACACCAGAAGTTTTGTTAACGAGGAAACCGCCAAATGCAGAAAAACCCCGGGACCTAGTCTAGATTTGAATGCCACACTGTATTAAGCCGCTACAGACACTAGCATACTCCAAGTTAACTTCAGACTGGAATGCAGTTAAGCCCTAACCAATCTCACACTGATCAAGGTACAATCGCGTTCTTTACGCCCTAGAACTATGCCGGATTCTGCGCACTTGATTCCCTTAGATGATCTCACCCACAACTAAGAGTTGCTACGACCCAAAATCGAAGACTTGATAAACCAATCTGCCTCACATAGAAAAGTATATTGAATAGATAAAACTGTCTCCCACGGATAAACATATGAGTTTTGTTCCGTCTTTTGATAAATCAAGGTGAACAGGAACCAATTGATATACCAGACTTATATTCCAGAAGAACAACTTAGAAATATCAATCACCTCACAATAATATTAATCCTATGGTAGCGAAACAAGAAATTGTGGAATCACAAACAATGAGACGAAGGTGTTTGTGACTACTTTTTATCTTTCCTATCGGAGATTAAATCTCGAGCAAATCTTAGAGAAGATAATACTCAATTACGGTAGAAAACAGCAAGATCAGAACACGCAACTACAGAGAAAATAGTTGGATCTGGCTTCACAATCCCAATGAAGCCTTCAAGTCGTTAACCTACAGGGTTTTCGAAAAACCTAAGGTTAAAGGAGAATCGACTCTAGTCGCAACTAGAATATCACACATGAGGTGTGGGGATTAGGTTTCCCAGTTGCTAGAGTTCTCCTTTATATAATCTTCAAATCAGAGTTTGCAATTAATGTTACCTTGGTAACAAAGCATTCAATATTCACCATTAGATGAAAACCTGATTAGACTCAAGCTAATATCTTTCAACCGTTAGATCGAACTTAGATTGTTACACACAAATGAAAAGTGACTTCATTTAGATACGAGTAACCGTACCTAAATGTGTACACCTTTGTTGGCTCAACTATAGTTAACCGAAGTTGGCCATATGAACACTTTCATATCAACTATATTCATCTTACCAGTAACTAGTTCAAATGACTCAAATGAAACTAGTTCTAGATTTATTCAATTGTTTATATTCTCATAGAAGTATACAAGACACAATTGAAGCAAAATCGATTTTGATTGACTCGAATCAAGTCATGAACATTATAACCAAGGTTTTGCAAAAGATTGCTGCACGGTCGTCAGTTGTAGCTCGTGCAAGTACGGGTCGATCCACAGAGACTGGGAGTGTTTTGGAGTTTTCTAGCTATTTTGGGCTCTAAATTGCTATTGTTGGGCTTTGGGTACCAATGGATTTTGGTAACCAATGGGTTATGATTGTGCTTTGGGCCTTTGAGTTCTTTGGGAATGAACTGGGCTTTAGCTTTAGCCTATCAGTAAACTAGGCTTTGGAGAGAACTGTAGACTGGGCTCAATGATCTTGAAGTGCTCTTGGGCTCAGTGGTTTTGAAATGAATCAAACTGGGGTTTTGATGTGAGATAAGCTTTGCTTGAGTTGGGCTTTCACAGTGAACTAGGCATGTCTTTAACCTTAAGAGTTTACAGTGGGCTTAAAGCAGAAGAGAAGTGACAGAGCTGAGAGCAAAGTGGGCAGTAACAAGAGAGCAGTGAACAAGAATGGTAAAGAAAGACAGTGAGCAAACAGAAAGTGACAGTGAGGAAGTAACAAAGTGAAACAATGTATGTACAAGGCCAACATGAGAGGGTATTTACAGGGCAGTGACAAGAGAGGACTGGTACTGTGGACAGCACAGGCAAAGGAAGAGAGGCACAACAGCAGCAGTAGGGTTATGCAGGCTGGGCAGGGAAGCAAAACAGGGCAGGACAAGGCAAAACAGGGCAATATATCAAAGGGAAAGTGGACAATGGCAATGGAGATAGTGTCATTATATAAAATGTGGCAATATATACAATGATAAAACAACAGTGATCTACATGTGCATATTAACAATGGCATGGTAGTGGCAATGTGGTAGTGATAAATCAAGACAGTTGCAAACCAAGGCCTAAGCCAAGGGCAATGGCAGGGGAGCAAAACTACAGATACAAAACAGAGAAACAACACAACTAGGTTATGAATCCACCTTGTGACCTAGCCAGATAGTGTAATTCTATGTTAAATCCTTGTCCCTAATGGAGCTAGGTGAAGGTTCAAGCCTGCCTATGTTCCAGGGCATACATAAATGGAATGGAAGGAGAAGAAGCTTGCTCAACTGTTTACTCCTAGCATTGACTGTCTTTTGACAGCACAATCAATCACAAGCACAGTTGAGCACTAAATTCCTCCATTTCTCAATCAGCTCAATTTACATGAATTATAACCTAACATTCCACCACTAACAGTGACTTAAGGCATCATCTCAGCCTAGCTATACACATACACATGTGAGCTCACAAAACAGCAACAAAAAAAACATTTACTAAACAGAGAACTACAAACTAACATGTGAACTAGAATGAAATATGAATTAAAACATAAAACAAACTGAATTGAAACAAGATAAACTAAAACTAAATTTGGAATTAAAATTGAAAATTAAAATTAAATCTACAAATACAAAACAGGGAAGAAAAATCTACCCAAGAGGAACTGGCTAGTCCAGCCCTCATGGGGATACACTGGCTAGTCCAGAGATATCCAATACAACACCCCAAAGCCTCTATTTATACCCAATTCCCCCAATTTAGGGTTTTACACAATTCCCTCAAAAATTCCCAAAACAGTTGAAATTAGGGTTTGGTATTCTCACCTAATTCGCTGAAATCAATCCCAATTAACGTCGACCCATGCCTTGTAATCTCTTCCTGCTCCATTCCCATGCGCCAACTGCTACTCTAGACTCACCTATTTGACTGATTTCTCACCTAGGGTTTCAGAGAAAAGAATGGTGAGAAATCAGTGAAATAGAGGGCTAGAGAGAGGGGTATTAGGTGGTTTAGGTAATATAGGTGGTTGTGATGATGGTATGGTGGTTGCATGGTGGTTGTAGCAGGTGAAGAAGGTGGTGGTGATGATGGTGGTGCGGCAGTTGAAGGTGGTGGAGTTGCAGAGAGGGATGAGGTCGATGGAAAGAAGGGGAGGGGCTGTTTGTTTGGGTAGTATAGGGTTTGGTGTTAGAGTGTTGATCGGGGATATCAAGTTGGATGATCTTCAAAGCTAGGCCGTGGGATGTGGAGTTGATAGAAAAATCTGACGGCGAGATGGAGTGGAGCTTGTAGCTACCGTCGGATGCATAGATACAACGAAACCGACGGCGCAAGATGGAGTTAGGTACTGTGGTGTTAAGCGGAAGTATTGAGATTTGATGCATAGTCAAAGAAGCGACCGTAGGATTCAAATGCAATCTAATCTGAAGGCTTAGAATTTAGGCACTATGATGTTTGACAAGAACTTCAGATTTTGATGCACTATAGTGAAGCGACCATCGGATTCAGATGTAATCTAATCTGACGGCTGAAGATGGAGGCGGGTATGGATATAGAAAATGGGTTTGGGTAAGGGTTTTGGGCCTTGGGTATGCCAAGCCCATATCTTCTTTAAGAACAATTCTTCCTTCTTGAGCCCATTCCTAACTTTTTGGTCTTGTGCGCACCATTCTTTGCGGCTTCCTTGCGTAATTTCTTCCGGCTTTTGACCACTCTTCAGCTCTTTTCCGCTCCGCAAGTCATCCAGACTTTATTTATTACCTAAAAATATAAAATTAAGTAAGAAAAATATTTATTCTTGAAAACAATGAAAATACAGAATATGGGATAAAATGTAGAATTAATGCACAAAGGATGAGTTAAATGCCAACAAAAAGGGATAAATATATACAATATTTGGCACTCATCAATTGAGTTCCTTATAATATAAATATATTAGTTCATGAACAAACCGATTTTAGAACTGTTTGAGGGTAAAAACTGATTCTGCTGTTTTTGGTAAATTTGGGTGTGTTGATGAGAAACGAATTCAAACCCTAAACAAATGCACTGCACGGGAGTACTTTAGATTCGAGAGATCAATCTATAAGACTTTGGCCTAAACCAAGAAATGGTCGTTCCAGATTCAATTTGGTCACAAGGTGAAGGATAAGGGTTGATCTTAGGGAGGGAAGCAAAGAAGGTGTTTGAGATCAGAGTGTTGAATTATGAAGGTGTGGTTGTTTATGACTTGTGTATCAGAAAATGGTTTCTGTCTACTTGTGTTGATAACACTTGTCTTGTCGAAATAGATTGAAAACCTATTTATACAAGTCATTGAGCGCACCCTGATCTCTTAGGAAGTGGAGGACGTTAAGTAGTGGAGAAGTGGGTTTGTGTGGAAGGTGGTGGTCATCATGTTTCCGTTACGAGGGAAGGATGATCAAACGTTCACCCACTACTCTCATTAACTGTCCGTCTTTCCTGACACTTTCTCTTAATGGGCGCGTTGCACGCCGCTGTAAACCGCCACACCAATACCCCAGTGAGTATCCACCAGTTTGTGACATGTTTGATGTCTCAAGTGAATGGGTCAAGTCACGTGACTTTCCGCTAAAATCAGCACATAGTGCTTTTAGTTAAATAAGTATAAAACCGATATTTATAAAGTATTGCTTATAATCGATGTTTAGAAGCATCGCTATTTTTGAGCTCCATCGAATCAGTCACGGATTGAGCGTCTTAAAAAGCAGCACGACCAACCCTATTTGGGTGATCGTTTGAGGACCCTATGGGTGAGTTATCACCTGGTCGATCACTCCCTGTGGAAGAGGGGCGGCCGGTGACCACGATGCTACCTTGTTGGTTTTCTGAAAATAAATCTACACCATCCAACTAGGCTAGAAAAGTTGAATGGACGAGATGATTTGTGGCAGTTTCATAATGTTGTTGACGCAACTCAGGGTTTAGGGGCTGCGCGACCAACCCCTTTTGGGTGAGCGATTCGAAGCGTTGAGCGTTCGTTCGACCAGGTCGATCGCCCATGTACAAAGGTGGGTTGCCGGTGAGCGTGCTGACATCTCCTGGGCCACCTAAAATTAGATCTAAGCCACTTAATTTGGCTGGCGAAGATGGATGGTCGTGATCGTTTTGCGGCAGTAATGTGTTGCCGCAAAGCAATTTTAGGGTTTTTAAAACAGCATGTTCACACTACTTTGGGCGAGCGGTTTAATGCTCTCTGGTCTTGCTGCGGACAGGTCGATCGACCAAGGGAGAGCTCGGGCCGACGGTGAACAAATCGGTATCTCTTTGATAGATCGAAATGTGATCCAAGCCGTCCAACTAGGTCGGCTAAGCTAGACGGACACGATCGATCTGCGAAAGTTGTGTACTGCCGCGTCCCAAATTTGGGTTTTGAACACAACGTGTTTTTTCGAGTTTGGGCAAACGGTTGAGCGCCCTATAGGCTTGCCGCTGGAAAGTCGATTGACAAAGGGGGAAGTTGGACCGCCAATGAATACGTTGGCACTTCCTTAATCGTTCGTAGGAAGATCCAAGCCGTCCAACTAGGCTGGAAAACTTGGACGACCATGATGT
Source organism: Papaver somniferum (assembly GCF_003573695.1). Classification (NCBI taxonomy): domain Eukaryota; kingdom Viridiplantae; phylum Streptophyta; class Magnoliopsida; order Ranunculales; family Papaveraceae; genus Papaver; species Papaver somniferum. The sequence continues at coordinate 193,014,839 of NC_039364.1, read as the reverse complement.
ATTTAAGACCCTTTTTGACAGTCTTAGCTCGTTTTTAATATAGCCAAACACCCATGTTTGGGTCGGTGTTTGAAGCGCTTGTGGATGAGAAAATAGAACTCGATCGACTAGGGCATTAGTGGGCCCGTCAGTGGTCACTATGGTGATTTCCTAGTTCTTCTAGGTGTAGTCTAAGCTTGTTAAATAACGTGGCCAAATCGTGTGGCCGTGATTATTTTTTGAGACTGATATGAACAACCCAGATTTTCCTTTAAGGAATAAATATGTGTTCGATCGCGCTAACTTCAATTAAAAAAGTGTGTGAACGCGTTGATATCTTTGTCAGAGAGCGATCTAGCCTGAGTATTTTTGTGCAGATCCCAATCCTAGCACTTCGGGAGATTCATGCTACTCTGCTGAGAGTGACCATTGATCGTCATGTCATGTCAATATTGAGAGTTCGGCTGGGAACATAGCATATGCAAATACTAGGCAAGTCATGCATTAGTTAATAATGCCGGTAGAAAATAGAATTTACAGAATATTTGGGATTGTTACTACGCGCACCATTCTGAGTGAATTTCATATTTATACTGAGTTGCTCAATATATATATATATATATATAAGCAAAAAGGTTTGACCATTCATTACTTTCAAATGGCCTATATTCCTTTGCAGGATTACAGCGCTAACTATAGGGTTTTACGACTTTGACCCTGAACTAAAAACCACCATCAACATTTAGTCCCCTGCTTAGCACGTAACAGTGACATTGTTGCGGGGTAAGCATTAGATGGTGACAGACAAAGAAATTCACAAGAGAAGTTCGATGGACATTACCAGGATAGACGCTGGCTTGGTTCTTGAGTAAGGCACGCTTTCTTTGTACGTCAGTTATCTTCAGATAGATAAGTATCTACTTGATTGTTATCCCATACCTGGAGCCTTTATACACGGCAAGTAGAGACTCATTTTCTTCCCAGGGTCTTGCTGATTTGTGGAATATAAAGAAGACGCTGGAGCCTTTCTCTCATCATATGATTGATTCTCTTCTTCGTTCCAGGTACTGCTCCCTTTTCATTGTGTGGTTTGATTTTTGATTGATGGTGATAATGATTTTTTTTATATACCAGATGTTGATATAATCATAACGTCTTTTTTTTTGCAGTATGATGGGAACTGCTGGTGATGATTACTCTTTTACTTATCATGACAAGAGCTTTGAAGTCGACAAACCCAAGACTAGCGCGTTTGAGGAGGTGATGGCCAAGATAGATTCCCCGTTCCGCGAAGTTGGTCGTGCCATACAGGGTGTGTCTCTTCTGCACTTACGCATCATTCGGGAGCGTACTCAGGATTTCTGGCTTCTGTCAATATGGAGGAGAAATGGAGGCACGACGAAGCATCTCAGTCGACTATCTCGAGAGCTGAAAGGTTTGCAGCTCGGCTAAAACGGCGAAGGATCGAGCATGAGCGGCCTCCTGGTGAAAACAAGTATGATTACCCTATTCGTAATGGAATCATAATTCTCGATTCTGATATGGACGAATCGGAGCGTCCTCAGAGGGTTGTTGGGGCAGTTCCTGCGAAAGAGGTCGAAGTGGCTTCCGCGGAGGATGTTGAAGCAATCTTTGTAGGGAACGCTGAAGTGGATGCTGAGGAGATGAAGGTAGAAGCATCTGGAGAAGATATCGAAACAACTCTCAAGAATGATGTTGGCGAGTCTCTTGGATAGAGTATTGAAGTATCCGTTGAGGGAGGCGTTGAAACAACATCGGAAAGGGAAGTCGATGTGGCTTTCAGAGAGGATGCAGTAATGGCGTGTGATGAAGATGTTGAAGTAGATTCCAATGATAGCTCCAGTGAAGGCACCGCTGATACCTCTAATGACTAAACTTCCCTTTGTTGCTTTCATTTATAGTTGAGCACCTTCTATAGTTCGTAGACATTTTCTTCTTATATTCAGTAGTTTTGTGGTTGAGCCTGTTTTTTCAGATGAATTATTTTCTTTTTCGATATCCGGGGACCCTAGTTGTAGTGTTCTCCAGTGAGGTTGCAATAAAATCTCTCAATTCCATCGAGTCGCACATCCAAAGAGAATGTGACATTCGATGATGCGTTCTCATGTGACCGTGCACTTGTTCTTATGATGATTGTATGTAACCCTAAAAAATAATGAAGGGGATGCGATAATGGAAAGCAGAGATTGACCACGAACATGTCCGCCCTTCAACTGATAACGTGTTATAATCCGCCTAATTATGTGGTGATTGAGAGGCCGCTTTATTGTTGGAGTAGACTGCTCTTCAGAGTATGAAGCGCTTGCCCTAATAATAACACGAATCCTTTGACCCTTTTCTCTCTGCATGTATTCCTTCGATGTTTCTCGAAAGATATGAGGTGTTTCTTTCTAGGGTTTTGCCTTTCTGGTTTGAATTGATGGGTTATGATGAGGGTTTAGGATTGCTCAAGACCTTGTGTCATGATTAAGGAGTAAAGATATTTCTAAAAGGAAATAATACTTTGATTAACTGACAAATCGAAACCCTAATTATGAATGCAAGCAGTGCAATCATTTTGGAGGAATTACAAGTATTGCATGAAAGGGGAAATTGCTGGAAGAAATACTAAAAAGAACGCTGGAGGAAAGGTAGCACATCGTTTTAGGTATTGAAAGGCTTGAGCCATCGTGAGTGAATTGTCACACCTTCCAGTTTGTCGGCATTGATGAGCTTGTAGTAACCGCCTAAGATAACATCTGCCACCAGGTATGGCTCGTCTTCCCTTTCTGTAGGTGAATCAGGCTGAGCGGTCACCTTCACTGTCATATCTCTGAATTGAAACGCGGTTTCCTTTATTACCAAATATCCAACTTGAAATGGGTTCGGGCGTTGTACAATTACTTGGTCCTTGGACTCACCGTCTTTGGCCGAAACAACTTCTAAACTTTTGACGAAGCGTTTCAAAGGGCCAGCATCCCATTCACATCTCCTAGTGACGACTGGGTTGTTGATTGGAGCGATTCCCCGAGATTTAGCGGAAGGCGGAGTGACTGGTTGCAAAAAAGGGTTGTTCAATAATACTTACTTGGGCTCAGAACCTTCTAATGTATATTGATGGGCTCTCTCCAAGTAACTGCGTCACACTGGAAAGTTGTTGATACGGCAACAGATAATTTTCGGGGTTTGACGGATTGTTGGAAATCCTTTCAGGTATAAACACTGGCAAAGGACATACCCCTAGCTTTGCTTTGTTGTTATGCACCCACGAGCGCCCCAGAATCATAACATAATTCAGGTAGTTTTTCACAATATAAAACTTACCGCGTGTTAGAGCGTCTCCCACCTTGATTTCGAGGTCGATGTACCCATAAGTATCTCTAGGATCTCTTTCGGAATCTTTAATTACAGTCGGGTAGTGAACAACTTCCTGCTTTGAAATATTCGTAGCTTTCAGGGTCTTGACAGTGACAATGTTGAAATCAGATACTACGTCGATCAGTGTGCCGTCAAACTCGACATCCTTCAAGCGGGCGAGTCCCCAGTTACACCTCGTGTTTCCCAAGAAGGATTGGGATTTGGGGGCGGCCTCTTTAACTGGAAACAGATGCTCGCCTGATACGACACGATTAAGGGACAAATATGTCTTGACGCTGCGCCTTAGAGAAATATAGAATTTCACATAAATGCTCCATCATAGATTGCACGGTTTTCTGGACAGAGTCCCCAAAAATTATACAGCTCCTGACAGGAAGAGGGACCATGTAGACTCCTTCATTTCCTAATTGTAGTTCTCCCGCATCCACCTTTTCTTTGAAAATGTGCTTCAATTTGTTGCAGTCACTGATTGGGTGATTGACGAATCTATGGTAACGAAAATATTTGGGATTTGCCATTTCTTCTTCGGTTGGTGGACGTCTGAGAGGAGGTAGTTTGATGGCGTCATCTTGAATCCATGCTTCCAGTGGTTCTATGACTTCGTTCATTGGAAAGGGGAAGTCTAGAGCAGCATCTCCAGCTTCTTGTCGTTGCGCAGAGGACTTAGCCGTCTTCTGGGATGTAGTCGTTTGCATCGGTGCCGCACGCTTGGGTTGTTGTTCTGTCGCCGAAGCTTTCTTTTAACCTCCTTCACTCACTACGCTGACAGAGGGACCAATGTTGTATTGCTTGTTGATAAGGCGCCTATTTCCTGGGGTTTCGCGTGCATCTTCACCCTTGGCCGGTCTAGTTTTCTCCAATAATGTTGGTGCCGTCGTAGCCGACCGCTTAACAGCCTCATGGAGTTCAAAGAATTTCTGGAAACGTAAGTTTTCCAGTAAAACACGATAGATGGGAACCAACCGTTAATGCATGACTCCACCAACTGTTGTTCAGTCACGTTTGGATCGTGACAATCCAGTGCTTGAATCCTGAATCTTTTGAAGTAATCATTTGGATGCTCGTTGTTTCGTTGAAACATTCTTCCGAAGTCTGAGAAGGTGATCTGCTCAGACACGAAGAAATAATTTTTGTAGAAAGCAGTGACCATCTCACACCAGTTTGATATGATGTTTGGTGCGATGTTGTTGTACAAGGTGTACGCTCTTCCAGTAAGCGACTTTGAGAACTCTTTCAGGCGAAGGACGTGATTGTATTCGTGCTCTCCCAAAGATTCCAGAAAACGAGAAATGTGTTCACGAGCGTTACCAGTACCATCATAAAGGGAAAACTGAGGGGAGGAATATCCTCTCGGGAGAGGAACTCTTTGCACATCAGGAGGATACGAAGGTTGATGCTGGTGCAGGTCCACCAGGTTTTCCTTGCCTCGATTTTGGAGAAGTCGTTCTATATCTTCACGCGTGATGAAATTTGATGGCTGATTCCTTTCTCTGGAGCGCTCAGGAGCAACACGAACTTCCTCATATATGAATGCACTCCCTATTGAAGTGCTTGCGCCAAGAGCGTTGAATTTACTCCTTATTGCTTCCATGGGTTGATGCGGCTCTTGTGGTAATCGTTCTGTTAGCGTCTTGAGGAAAGTGAGTTTCTCTTTCTGAGTTGAAGCCAAGTCTGTCTGGGACTTAGAGAGAACTTCTTGTCTTTCCATAAAATCGACACTGGTGATAGGGGGTTGGCCTCCTCTGGCTCCTCCAGTCTCTCGTCCTGACGGGGGAGTGGTAGTAGCTCTAGTAACAGCAGAGGGAATTACGCTCGAAGAAACATTGGGTGTAGCGGCAGCGGCTCTGGCTCTGGTGATTGGAGGTGTCACACCTAAGAGAATGCTTCATGCGCCGCTGGTGTTGGTGGTTGAGGATGTAGTGCCACGAGATGTGTTGATCGTGTTGGTAGGTGGTACATTGGTGTCACCGGCAGCGACGTTGATACCAGGGGTGTCGTCAGCGCCAGTAACATCGGGATTTGTCGCTGATCCAGACCTAAGATCCACTATCTTGAATTTGATAAAATTGAAATGAAACTGAAAATTGATTTTGCAACTGAGAGATTAATCTCCCACTATGGTCGCCAGTTCTTTGAGGGTAAAAACCGATTCTGCTATTTTTGGTAAATTTGGGTGTGTTGATGAGAAAAGGATTCAAACCCTAAACAAATTCACTGCACGGGAGTACTTTAGATTCGAGAGATCAATCTGTAAGACTATGGCCTAAACCAAGAAATGGTCGTTCCAGATCCAATTCGGTCACAAGGTGAAGGAGAAGGGTTGATATTAGGGAGGGAAGCAAATAAGGTGCTTGAGATCAGAGTGTTGAATTATGAAGGTGTGGTTGTTTATGACTTGTGTATCAGAAAATGGTTTCTGACTACTTGTGTTGATAACACTTGTCTTGCCGAAATAGATTGAAAACCTATTTATACAAATCATTGAGCTCACCCTGATCTCTTAGGAAGTGGAGGAAGTTAAGTAGTGGAGAAGTGGGTTTTTACGGAAGGTGGTGGTCATCATGTTTCCGTTACGAGGGAAGACTGATCACACGTTCACCCACTACTCTCATTAACTGTTTGTCTTTCCTGACACTTTCTCTTAATGGGCGCGTTGCACGCCGCATGTTGTAAACCGCCACACCAATACCCCAGTGAGTATACCCCAGTTTGTGACATGTTTGATATCTCAAGTGAATGGGTTAAGTCACGTGACTTGCCGCTAAAATCAGCACATAGTGCTTTTAGGTTAAATAACAAATTATTTATAAAACCGATATTTATAAAGCATTTCTTATAATCGATGTGTTAGAAGCATCGATGTTTTTGAGCTCGATCGAATCAGTCACGGATTGAGTGTCTTAAAAGCAGCACGACTAGCCCTCTTTGGGGGATCGTTTGAGGACCCTATGGGTGAGTTATCACCCGGTCGATCACTCTCTGTGGAGGAGGGGCGGCCGGTGACCACGATGCTACCTTGTTGGTTTTCTGAAAAAAAATCTACACCATCCAACTATGCTAGCAAAGTTGAATGGACAAGATGACTTGCGGCAGTTTCATAATGTTGTTGACGCAACTTAGGGTTTAGGGGCTGCGCGACCAACCCCTTTTGGGTGAGCGATTCTAAGCGTTGAGCGTTTGTTCGACCAGTTCGATCGCGCATGTACACAGGTGGGTTGCCAGTGAGCGTGCTGACATCTCCTGGGCCACCTAAAATTAGATCTAAGCCACTTAATTTGGCTGGCGAAGATGGGTGGTCGTGATCATTTTGCGGCAGTAATGTGTTGCCGCAAAGCAATTTTAGGGTTTTTAAAACAGCGTGTTCACGCTACTTTGGGCGAGCGGTTTAATGTTCTCTGGTCTTGCTGGGGACAGGTCGATCGACCAAGGGAGAGCTCGGGCCTACGGTGAACACATAGGTATCTTTTTGATCGCTCGAAATGCGATCCAAGCCTTCCAACTAGGCCGACTAAGTTGGACGGACACGATCGATCTGCCACAATTATGTACTGCCGCGACCAAAATCAGGGTTCTGAACACAGCGTGTTTGCTCGAGTTTGGGAAAACGGTTGAGCGCCCTATAGGCTTGACGCAGGCAAGTCGATTGACAAAGGAGGAAGTTGGGCCACCAATGAATATGTTGGCACTTCCTTCATCGTTTGTAGGAAAATACAAGCCGTCCAAATAGGCTGGCAAAGTTGGACGACCATGATGTATTTAAGACCCTTTTTGACAGTCTTAGCTCATTTAAGCTCGTTTTTTTATAGCGCAAACACCCATGTTTGGGTCGGTGTTTGAAGCGCTTGTGGATGAGAAAAATAAAACTCGATCGACTAGGGCATTAGTGGCCCCGTCAGTGGTCACTATGGTGATTGCCTAGTTCTGCTAGGAGAAGTCTAAGCTTGTTAAATCACGTGGCCAAATCGTGTGGCCGTGATTATTTTTTGAGACTGATATGAACAGTCCATATTTTCCTTTAAGGAATAAATATGTGTTCGATCGCGCTAACTTTAATTAAAAAAGTGTGTGAACGCGTTGATCTCTTTGTCAGAGAGCGATGTAGCCTGAGTATTTTTGTGCAAATTCCAATACTAGCACTTCGGGAGATTCATGCTACTGTGCTGAGAGTGAGCATTGATCGTCATGTCATATCAATATTGAGATTTCGGCTGGGAACATAGCATATGCAAATACTAGGCAAGTCATGCATTAGTTAATAATTCCGGTAGAAAATAGAATTCACAGAATATTTGGGATTGCTACTAGGCGCACCATTCTGAGTGAATTTCATATTTATACTGAGTTGCTCAATACATATATATATATATAAGAAAAAAGGTTTGAACACTCATTACTTTCAAATGGCTTTTATTCCTTTGCAGGATTACAACACTAAATATAGGGTTTTACGACTTTTACCCTGAACTAAAAACCACCATCAACAAGAATATAATTCACTCAAGTATGCACACGTGTACGCATACCTTAGTGGCCGGACTAAGTTTGGGTTCGCCAGTATGCGAATCGGTACACATACCACCAAAATATTCAGAAATTCCTGGAACTGAACCTCACGCCAGTACATGTACCGGTATGCGTACAAGGTTCCCGGACTTTCACTAAACCAACCAGTACGCATACGAGTATGCATACCATGGTTCCCGGACTTGGACTACATATATGAAAGTACGCATACTATGCTTATATCCAATTGTTCTAAACTCTCATTTCAACCATTAAAACATTCTTGGAAGATGACCATAGTTATCTCACACAAACTATTAGCTTCAAAGCAATTGTCAAGTGATCGAATGATCAATACAAAACATTCCTAGTCTACATCAAATGACTGTCTCACACAAATCATGTAAGATGTTACAAGGCGATTTTCACATGATTATCTTTTGACTTTCGTCAAGAATATAAGATAACTTGGTTAAAGCGAAAGCTTACCAAAACATATTTCGAGAAATATGTAAGCGAGTTAAACTCAGCTCGAAATATCAAATGTGCATAATTGAAGTCTATATAGCTATACGACTTTGTCTCAAATAGGAGATAGAGTAGATAGACTTTTGAGTGATAGATGAGTTCAAGTCTCCATACACATTTTGTTGATGAAGTTCCACAAGCTCCCCTTAGTAGTTCTTCGTCTTCAATCGATTAACGCCATGAAGTCTAATGCTCAACCACACTTTCTATCCTAATTCGAGACTTAGCTATAAGTAGACTAGAAATCAAGACTTATAGTTTTGGCAACTAAACTTGAAAAATAAGCTTGAGATAGCAACGCTTGCGATTTCGACCGAGCACTGCTCTAACAATCTCTCCCTTTGTCAATTTCAGTGATAAAACTATCAATACATATGGATTACAAAATAAATAAACTTTGTATCTCTCAATCTAAATGCTTGATTTCCTTGGTTCTTCAACATTACTCGAAATCTTCGTCACTTCCAAGTACTCCAGTGATTCTGAACGTGTTCAACTGAGCATCATAGTTGTTGAAGATCCGTAGCTATAACAATGAGAAAACAGTTGCTCTCTTTGTTATACAGTTTCATAGTATTATTACACAACATCAAAGTCCAATTGTATCACAACTTTGACAACAATACTATGGTGATATGTATCACTCCCGTAGTCAATACTTCATCTCACATGAAAACCACTCCCTCTTACATAATGATCCATAAACCATATGTATTTGTAGTGTGAACTACACATTAATTCTCCCTTTTTTTTTCAATATAAATTGGCAAAGGTACGAAAACTAGTGGGATCCTAATGAAATTTCCATAGAGATACTTCATGACCAAAATAGAACATATCAACTTTGTTTCGATGATTTCACATAGCCGAAACTAGTGTATTCATTAAGGAGTTTATAAAGATACAAGAAAAACTCCTACAATATTCCACAGCCGCACTCCCCACAAAGATTTGGCAATTAAGCACAAGTTCAATTAAGAACTCTCCCCCGTAAAATGTCATTCCCGAAAGAACAACAAGAGCGACCTTACTTTCACAAGAAAAGAAGGATTTCTTTGGACATTAACAAATCACATGAAACATGAATTTCTATCCAAAATACTCAATTAAATTAACCACAAGAGAACCCACGGTTAATTCAATCTAAAATGCTCAGATAAGAGAACTTATAGAGCCACATTACACAAAAATGTGGATCAGGGAAAGACCAATACTGCGTAATATTCAAAGATTCATTCTATTTTGCATCAATATTTGCATAGAGATATGTAATAGACTTAATCTTTGTATACAAAAGTTCATCCTATCTTCATCAATATTTGCATAATGACATAATAGGCTTAACTTTTGTTGTCAAAAATTCATTCTATCTTTTATCAAAAAAGACATATGATAGACTTAACTTTTGAGCAAATATGAGATAATCACAGTTCACGGACGCAAACACATGTATCCCATAACAAGTTGCAATATATAAAACCATAAAGATTAATACTGCAAAATCATCTTCCAAATAAACTTTAGAATTTAAATAAATAAATCTAAAACATTGCAAAATGAAAATCGTTGGAAATAGCTATGTGTACTCACAATAATTGTTATTTCAAACCCTAGTTATCCTTCTTAAAACACAAGAATAAATTCTCATAAGAAGTTTCTTAGACAAGATAGTATCCACGACCTCCTTATCTTCCGGCCTGGCTAACCATGGCCACGACCACCTTGTCTTCAGGCACGACCTAGACATGTCTCGCATAGACAAGCCATATGGCTACGACCTCCTTGCCCCTAAGCCTAGCCTAGACATATGGCCACGACTACGTTGCTCCAAGCCTAGCACCATGTTCATGTCAACTTTGCTGGCTATCGACTAGGTCTCCCCGTGTCACGACTTAGCTAGCTATTAACAAAGTGCACTATGTTATCTACGTGTATTATTATGGCTAGATGATTACAATGCCATCTTTTGGAAAACTCATTATTAGTCACACGTAACCTTGGAGTCGAGTTGTCTCTTCAAGCTATGTCACTTCGATAAAGTCTGGCTAGCTTAGGTTATTACTTAGTCAAGTATATCGTGACAATCTAGACAAGACTAAAAAAAAATCCTTGACTCCTACGAGAAATCAAAACATGTTACATGGGGGAATTACTTATGGGCATTGGTCTGGTGGTTTACATCAACGTGCGGAATGGAAACATCCCATGATAAGGAAGTTACAAGTAGTGGCAACGGTTGAGAGCGGTTAAAATAAGTGGCTAAGTAATGTAATACTGGTTTACGGGTTTCCAGAAACTTCCCTAACATCATGGGCTTAACCATACCATTATCATACTATCTCCATCTCTCCACAAACTCCACTACTTACGAGGAAACATTGAGTCTTCCAACTATAAATAGACTACCTTGTCTATTCAAAAGATAAAACAAGATCATCATTCTCAAGCTCTTCTTCTTCCATAGTTCAATAACCTGACACTGAAATTCAATCACCACTGATTTCCTCAAACTTTTTTTGCTTTCCCTCCCCTAAGACCAACCCATTTTCTCTCTTTGGAACCGAAGCAAAACGTGAACGTCCAATTTCTTGGTTTAGGCTCGTTTTGTATGATTTTGATTTTTGAACCTAAAGAAAGTACTTCAACAGTACATTATTGTGCCTAGGAGCGATTTTTGGGTATTAACAGAATGTTATACAATTAGTTACCAATAATTTATCCGTATGTAAGGCAGCTATTACACAAATGGAGTTCTTTCAAGTATATCTTTTGGACTCCTCGCATAGCACACACATTAAGCTCTATGTGAATGCAAGCTAACAACCAAACACCAAGGGAGATTTGAAGATTTCAAGTGGATGCATGACCTGATTGCACAAGCGAGATCAGTTAAAATATTCGTTGCCAACAACTCAAAAGCTTTAAAAATTTATAAGAAGTGTCCTACACTACAGTTGTTGAGTTATGGAGAAACAAAATTTGTTACTAACCTGATTATACTGTTCCGTTTAGTTGAACAACTATGTCGTCTATGATAATGTACCAAGATTGAAAAAATTACAAAGGGGATGATGCTGTTAAGAAAAAACTGATGTAAGTTACTTCATCAATCTTACTGCACCGATAATTGATTTCTTAAGGTTCATCGAAACCGAAAAATCATCTTTGATGTTAGTATATAACATGTGGGACATAACGATTGAAAAGATAAGGCTGGTGATATATGAACATGAAGGTATAGATCTTGAAATAGGATCATCTTCATTTTATGATGAAGTACATGTTGTTCTTGTGCGAAGATGGAACGAGAGCAATAATCCGCTAATTTGTTTGGGTCATTGTTTAAATCCAAAATTTTATAGTGAACAATAGACTGAAGGTGGGTTGAATCTTGTTCCTCCATGTCGTGACGAGGAGTTATCAAATAGGAGAAACACTTGCTTCGAGAGATTGTTTACATGCCCCACAGATAGAAAAGCAATTAAAGAACAATATGATTTATTTTCTAGATGCAGTGAGGGCTTCGAAAATTGGGTCTCTCAAACATATAGAGATACAAAAGATGCAGCATCATGGAGGAACAATTATGAAACAACTGCACCTTAATTTGCTAGCTAAACTGGTTGATAGGTTAAAGAACCCACCATGCACTGTTTCTAGTGTTAAGAGAAATTGGTCGCCTTATTCACAAATTCATAATTCAAAGAGCAACAAGCTTGATCCACAATGAGTAGAGGATTTGGTAAATATTCATTACTGTATCGGATTGTTATATAGACAAGAAGATAAATATACAAAGGGCCAACTCAATTGGGATGTGCAGAATGATGAAACTAATTTGAGAGCACAACTGAACAAGAATTAGCAAATTCTGGCCTTGATATACCTAGTTACACTCTATCACTATGTGGTGATTCAGAATGGACAGTTGAGCTACATGCCTGCAACTATAGCTACATCTCTATGAGATCATGAAGATAAGTAGATTAAACCATCAATGAAGTATATGAAATGTGTTTTTGTATTAACCATACATACACATATGCATGCATTTTGCTAAGTTTGCTATCTAATATATGCATCATTCATGCATGTAGATGTATATATTTTGCTGGTTTCCTATTTTATACTCCTTCCGTTCCAAAAAAAAGAAGTACTTTTTTTTTTAATAATTTTTGTATCTAAAAAAGAGATACTTCAATTTTTAATAGGATGAACTTCCAAAACTGTCATTTCCCAAATTAATGATAACTAGTGGCAATTAAATATTTTGTTGAGGGTAGTTTTGAAAATAAATAGAAAAAAGCTACTCTCTCAAGTGCTTGTCTTAAAAATTGTGTAAATAGAAAAAGTGCCTCTTTTTTAGGAATGAAGAAAGTATAATATATATATATTTACCTAATTATCAATATTGTGCATACCATGTTCTCGTGTATTTTCAAGTTGGCGTGTCATAGTAGTCTATTGGGCACAAGACACTGATACCGTGTCCTTGTCGTTGCAACACAATTAATTACAGTTCTGTTGTAGAAGGGGTCTGGTATTCGACTGGGAGGTTCCTTTGCCGCAACACCATTTATTCTATTTTTGTGATAAAAATGAGAAATTGAAGACGAGTTTCAATCCCAGATGGGGTGACTATCGACCTCCCAAGCCCTTAGGGCAGTTCCTATGGAATGAGCAAATCAATGATTTGTTCATTTTGCTCCCACTATGGACTTAACAAACATGAAAAATGAGTGAACAAACATGAGTGAACCCTGAACTCAACAAATATATTGGTTTGTTCATCGCGGACAAACAAGAAATGCGTGGTTGATCATAGGATGCACGGACGAAAAAAAACCCTGGAGGATTTTCTTCAACCACCCGCGGGTCTTCCAAAACCGCTCAGTACTTTTTGAGTTTTCCAAAAATTATTTACTGCTTGTTTATTCACTTTATCTTATTTTTATTTCACCTAAATATTATATTTTATCCTACAAAACATTTTATATTAAAAAGAAATACTAGTAGGGTCGCAGAGAACCAAATATGTTGATTTTGCTCCGATTTACCATAGTGGAAAACACTGTTTGTTCTGGCTCAACAAAAAGAAGTAATTGATCACTGCGACAGGAACTTTCCTTGCAACTCGCGCATAGAGTTCGCAGATTACATTGGTTAAAACTTGTTAAAACAAATCAAATTTTATTAAATCCTCTAATGCAGTCTTAGACTTTTGTCTCTGCTACTTTGCTGTTTTTTTCTTTCCCTTCTGCATCGGGCTCTCCACCCCATTGTCTTATCCTATCGCCTGCAATAGAAGCCTGTAGCGATAACAAGATGGTTAGTATAATACTGTACAATCCCCACTGTGGATCGTTCTGTTTTAGCTTAATTAATATTTAGTGTAGTGTTCGTCTAACCTCTTTGTTCCAGTTTGTCTTGTAAGTCATTGCAAAGAGGATACCAGTTTGCAGTATAGTCCCTAGGACCATTCCACACCAAATGCCCTGAAACAATCAGATATTCTACTGTCTAGAGTCCTCAGAAATATCAATTGAGACCATTAAAAACGAGCGCGCCGAGTTCTGTCAAGATGTCATGATATGTACCTGGACACCGAAATTTAGCTTGTAACCGACAATGAGACCTAAAGGAATTCCAAAAAGATAATAACACCCAATGTTTACATAAGCAACTAGCGCTTGCCATCCTGCTCCTATAGCCACGCCTGTTTATTTGTTGATATTAGATAATCGAGTTACATTCTGTTGATATATCGCCAAATTTATGTAAGATACAGAAAAACATCCATATGGAATACCTGAAAGGACCGGCTGCACGTTGTTGATGATGATGGAGAAAGCTAGCAATGGGGTGAGTATGTAAATGAGTTCCTGTACCTCAATACTGTTTGTAAATGCCGACGGGTAAATTTCCCGAGTAGCGATAAGAACCAAGGCCATGATCAATCCCAAAACGAACGAACTTAGTACAACGACTACTACTGAAAATTTCGCAGTTCTTGGATGACCTGCCCCAAGTTCATTAGACACCCTCACACTGCACATAAACATAAAGGGTGCACAATTTGGGTTCCCGTCTTTAGATAATTGGTATATGTTTAAATGCTAACTCAAGCGAACCTGGTAGCTGCATTGAACCCGAAAGCCATCATTACTGCCCAACCCAATATATTCATACTGCAGTAATTCAACCGAAAGTTCATTTTAGACAAAGAAAAAACAACCAAGTATCCAGATTAAAATTATGCTTGATAATACTTAAGTAGGTATATGATCGGCTTTGATGAACAGAATTGTCTACGTTGGGGTGGAATTATAAACTTGTCATGACTTCGTCAATTCTGAGTGTATCATTCGAAAAACATAAACCACAAACCGGAGTTTTAAATAGTACTACTCACCAAGTGGAGAGGGCATCAACTGCAACTTCAGGATTCTTCAGATATCCAGCAAATAGTACCAAAACCATATAGTACCAGACCTCCAAACTGTATATGACACCAATCAATGGACATCATTTGATTACCTTCGCCTCAAGTTGCTAAGTTGTGCAATAATGGCAGTGTACCATGCATAGCGCAATTAACATGATAGTTGATATGGCTTAAAACAGGAAACATGGTATTCATAGAGAAAGATAATCATACCAGAGCATCACGGCGGATGCAAGGGATAACTTAACAAATCCCCATAAATTCTGAAAAGCCTTCCATGAAAATCCTGACCAAGATCTACCACAAGTTCCACTAAAAATGTATAGTAATTGGCCCACAACAATCAGCCACCAAGAAGCATTCAAAACCACAGCTGCCCCAACAAGTCCCCATCCAAGTTTCAACATCACGACCCAACTTAATATGGTGTGAAGAATTAGAACCACAAATGATATCATAGCCATTACCATGATCTTGCTCTGTGCTTGCAAGAACTTCGCTATCGGAAAATTCATCGCATATGCAAATAACTGCGGTAACATATATATTGCAAAAACTCCGGATGCTTCCGCTATTTTCGTATCTTGTCCGATCAATTTTAAAATTGGTCCCGCAAACACGTAAAACAACATCAAGATAATTGACGTTGCGCTAAGTATGACCCATGATCTTTGCATGTAGATCCCCAACATGTCCTGTTGACCAGCACCGTATGCCTGACCGCACAGGGTTTCTAAGGCACTTCCCATTCCCATCTGCAATCATTATACAAACAAAAGAAGATGAAGAAAGCGAGAAATAGTGATGGGGCATATTGAAGTTCCGGTCTGCCCAATACTGCGAACACATGTACATATAGAGATGAAATTCTAGATTGTATAGTGTGTTTGCAGTAAATTTTAATACAATGTATATACCATGATGCCGAAGGAGAATCCATCGATGACATTGTTTTGTACAGAGAAAGCAGCGAGTTCTAGTGTTCCGACTTGACCAGCAAAAACTTGGGTTATAGCTGCAAGTGAGTACTGACATATTGATGTGAATACAGCAGGACCAGCTAAAAGCCATAGTTTCTTAGATTCAACAGAGAATTCTCTAAAGAAATCTCCTACTCTTTGTATGGGCAGAATATCTCCTTCTTGTACAAATGATGAACTTCCTAGATTGCTATTCAATAGTACTATTACTTCTCCTGGTTCTGCAACTTCATCTCTGTTTGATATAAGAGGTTCATAAGCGGTAGAATTCTCCATAGCTTTCGCTCTATCAGAAATGTTTGTTGTGAAACATAAATATTTTGGTTGTATAGTGGGAGTTAAAAGGTTTTAACCTTTTAGTTAAGTAATGTACGTGGTGCAAAAGTTATGGATCGAATATTGAACTTCGAAATGCCTCATTTTGCAACTTTATTAACCACTGATGCCGGCCCCATAATGTGATTTAATTCTCGTAATTCATATCCAGCATAATATGTCTTACTGCCCGTCAGAGAACATAAGCCAAAGAAAAATGAAATATATTCTTAGCTTAGGATGGAGAATCTTGCCACTCTGAAAGGTGATGAATGATTCCCCAGACAGTGAGGGTGAGTAGATAAAGGTGAAATATGAGTAACCAGAGAGACAAAGAATTGGAAATTATCTGCTAAAAGTACCATCCGATGAGAATCAGTTGATTCACTTTATTTCGCTAATTGATTGCAACTACTGTATTTTAAAAGTTTAATTTAGTTTTGGGTCTAGAATTTTTGTTTCCAAAACATTTTGGACTAAGGCTACAATCTTTGCACCAGTATTTTCCAGTTATGTTTAAAGAAACTTACCAGGGGATCGTTTGGTCCCAGCGATTTGTTTGGCTTCATTTGCCTAACTACATCCCAAACCCTCTTTAGAGAGGATAGGGTTGCCCTATTTTGATATAATTGTAGGAATTAAATTCAGCAATGTTGTAATTGTTTTCTTAAACACCAACTTATTAACATGTTTAGTTAAATGCCAACTAATTAGCAAAATAGTTGACTAGTATTTGATACTGTTCGAGTACACTAACTATGAAACAAAGGAAGTAAGCTAGAGAATGGAAATGAGAACTTTCATTTCTTAAACTTAATATCCCAAGTTATTTTACAAGGATACATACATAAGTGGGGGAGGGAACTGGCTATTTATAGCCCAACTTAGTAGGTCGGTAATGGAGGAAAGTGACACGTGTTCCATTCTTACAAGGAGTTTAAAATCTTAAACATTAAGGAAATATATATTAATCATCCTTATCTTTGTCCACTGAGATAAGTTTAAAGCTTATCGGAGATTTCTCGATTTTTGTGGGGCGGTGAAAATGGTGGGCCACTAATAAGTGACCACGTCGCATAATATTCCTCTTGGACCACCATTCTAAAATGTTGCGTAGTCTTTTCAAGAAAATCATTTGGGCAAAGCCAAAAAAAATGTCTGGGTCAGGAAAACCGTTTGGAAAAAAATAACGGACGTCGCCTGATAACGATGTTGGACACGCAGTATGCTTCCTTGATATGTTGTTAGGAGAAACCGTGTATGGTAAATACTCGAACCAAAAATAATAAATGTGATTATCCAATACCGCATCTCAAGAAACTCTATGGATACACATCTCTTTAGATGGTGATCATCGTTCTAAGTTGTTATCTCATTAAAAACCTCGTGAGAAAAACCCAAAGGGACAAAACCTGTACGTAGGAAAACATGAGTACCCAGAACAATGATAGATCCGCAGATGTTGCCTCGTTAAAACCTTGTCTGGAAAAACCGAAGGGACAAAAAAACCAGGACGAAGGAAAAAGAGTACAACATTTCGAACTGCAGATAACAGTGGACTCGCATGCCTCATTAAAACCTTGACAAGGAAAACCCAGTGGGACAAAACCTTGACTAGGGAAAAAGAGTACACGGCGCAATGTCCAATATCCCAATATCCATAGTATTTTGTGGCTTTACTCCCCCTAATGAGTAGCCTCCAAAGTTGATCATTGTGCCCAAAATTACTACATCGAGATCACGAACCATCTTTGAATGCCTTCAGCGGTTTCCTTTGCTTGGGAAACTTGGTCCGATTTTACTCTGTGCAATATCTTAATGATCATCTGGTTGTTCCAGCCTCTATTCTCTACTAGCTTTGCCTGAACAATCATAACAGATTGGAGGAAAACAAATATCCTCTATTACCAGACAAGTAGCTAGGAAAGTGTTTAGCTGCTTTAACAAACCTGCCAAAAAATCAAAACTCAAACAGTCTGATTAGCTTTTCTCTGTGGGAGACATTCAGCGATCTGTTGTGCAAAAGATCCAGCTTAATGGTACCACGAAGATGAAGGAATTTTCTTTGGACCAATGCATGTCTCGATATTGGTGCTGGTTAGAACCATAATTACATGTTTACTACAAACCCAATATCAGGTATCTATAGCATATTCCAGCCAATGTACCATTCACACATTCTTTGTGTAATATGACCACAGAGTGTGATGCATCTCCTTTGTTGAGACGTAAACCGATCAAATCTTAAAGGTAAGAGATCGAATGACTACCATCATGTTGATTTGTCCATTTAAACATGTCTAAACCATTCAGGTTGACGAAATTAAAGGGCTTCCGGCAACAATACTGAACCAACAGATTTAGATCTTGTTTTACCGAGAATTCATCTCGAACTCCTGCTTTAAGCATTTTTTTTGCTATGGAGAACTCTTCAGGAGTTCCAATTAAGTGGATGTTTCATAATCGAATGTAGTAGATGCATTTTTTATGAGCATATAAGATGGTTTACATATCCCTGGATAATATAAGCATTCACTTAGACGATTGACCACTCTCGTCCTTATTGAGCAAATGCATATGACATGGTAATTCTACTGATAGGTGGAAACCTTCAGGAATTTGTATGTATTTATCTGTACTTCATACAAATTCGCAATAACCACATCCTTTAGATGCACGTCGAGTCCTTAAAATACTTCCAGACAAATACCAAAAAGGTAGTTGCATCCATAACAGGGAATATGTTACAAAGTAATCCATCTCAGGTTTCTGTAAAAGACTTTGTTCCATTAGTTGACTTTACTTTTCTCACTATGCACATACATCCACCTGTAGCCACTAGGGGTTACATTATCGGATGTCGGAACTGCAAACACCCACATGCAGCTAAGAGTGGCTCACCAATCATACTTTTGATGACATTCCCATAGAGAGTGGTTTAAACCAACAACACCTACGGTAGTATCAGTGGATACTTTGACTATGTCATCAACAATCATTAAATTACGATCGCAAATTTCTCTGTTACATGGATGCCTTAAGGAAATCCTCTCATTTTGAGGTTCCACGGCCTTTCTAGAGACATTCTCTTATTAGGAGAACTATACTCAGAGAAATCAGATCTATGTTTGATAGTCTCTTTAAGAGCACTATCTTTCAATGATTGTGAGTGGTTCTTCCTTTTAGGAGGTGTAGAATATTTTGAATCAATTAGTTTTCCATGCTCAAGGTGTGTCTTAAATGACACAGTAGCTACTACATTCAAAGCTTTTGAGAGAAGCAACTTGATTTGCAATTTCTGAAGATATCAAATCTATGTCTTTCATTGTTGAAAACATCCAGATGAGATATATCCTGGTTCATTTTTGTCCAAACCAGGATACTTCACGCCGTTTTTCAGGCGATAGCCTTTCCTCCCCAAAACGGTGGGAAGACTTTCTCATCAAATTTGCAAATCTTGCATAGAGTAGTTGCAACAGTGGAATGTAACACGTCTCAAACATAAAACATGACAATGGTTTCATGAGTAATAAATTCTAATGCTTTATCAAAACATTCAACGAATGCATAAGAACAATAAAATACTCACCACCAATGCCCAGAGCATTACCAGGATTATACAACGTCAATAACTGACAAGCGAGAGTTCCATTTAAAAATCTATATGAGTATAGATACACAGTTACCACTCAGGTGATATGTCGAGTCATTCATGACTACCATACCATACTTCCATCAACCTGTTTAGTGTCTGCAGAAACTCAATGTCAAGGGTTGGCGCTATACAAACAAGCGACCTTAATTAGTTATCTCTCTATGCTTTCTTACAAGCATCAAATTTGGAACCAAATTAAGTTCGTGGATGCTAGGATTGAGGTCCTCAAAGAAGATACAAGTGAGAGAACAACTCAATATGGACTAATATCCATATTTTCCAATCATATAAACTTTGCCGATAATTCATTTGCAAAGGGGGATATCCATCCACATCAATTTCAGTAGCTACTTTGAATATTATCGACAACCAGTTAACAATCAGTTAATAGCGATCTTACATCTTTCTCTAGAGTATGAGGATATTGTAATCCATTGATACCAAATATGAACATGCGGATATCCTTCGCCAAGATATATCAACGCAAATTTATGGACATGCTCCTTGTCAGGAGATATATCAACTCATCACTCAAAGAGAATATGGACGTTCTCTGATTAGATTAGCATACCTCATACAAGAGGTTTTCGTCTATGCTTCTAAGCATATTTATAGACGAAACAATCGCTGTGATTCCATGGCATGCCTTACAAGGACTGTAATTTATGTCGAATCTAGATAGCGTACTCTTCCTAAATATAGCACCAGAGTAATGTCCAACACCTCAGGCATTTCTTGGTGTGATAATTTAGATGAGACACAATTAGATTTAACCAATGTCGTCGACGATTCTCCCCCTAATCCTCAGGCGGGAATGTCTCATCAACAGAACATTCAGTTCCGCATTACTCTACCTATCAAGGGAGTAACTGGGTGCACAAAGCAACATAACACGCAACCCAGGAGAGATAACTAATCGGGTTTTCTCTCTCGTTTACTGTCCAGCTGGAATAAACTTAAGAATTTACATTGGCATGTAAAATTAACAGTAAACTGTACACGAATTTTGTGACCATAGACTCAATATCAGTACCAGTCCTGCCAAGATGACCGATAGAGATCAACAACAATGAACATTATTTCAAATGCACGTATCGTGTCTTCTATGTCACAACGATATCAGAGCTCTTCCAGGCTCAAAGATGGCTTATTCAAACCAATCATTATGTTACCGTCCCGTATATTTCCACTTCTGGTGGTCAGGGGTTTACCAGATTCTCAAATCTGATAAATATTGTGGTTCCTATATTCAAATATGCCTACCACAATTATATTTTCCTTCTTTGCCAAAGATAGGCTTATTTGCATAGGCACTCCTACAAATTTAATTCACCAAATTCATAATTTTAGGTAATATCTCAGGCGATGAGAAGACATGATATTAGTAAATCTCCAATTAGTAAATGCACATTACCAATTTTTATTTTCTAAAGATATTCATTTAATTGCTGGAAATTAAAAGCATATAAAATTAAAAACCTTAATTAAAAGATTCTCAATTTATTTCGATCCGGGATTCTCCTTTAGTTATTAAGGAATATCTTTGAACAATAATAGGTAAGAATTACTGCACATGTTCAAAGTATGTCGACATCTTTACTTTGTAAATACTTTTTCATATTTACAATCTTGGAACCGATTTGCCACACTTCAAAACGAGTTTAGAATTGGTTCATATGATTTCCAAGAACTATGTGATTGATCAAAAACATTCAATAACCATTCATGGGTTAACGGTTCTACCAAACACAAATTTCGGTTCTACCTCCAAGTGGCTACTAGGATTGGTCACACTAGTTTCCGTAAAATGGCTAACTGAGTACCAAGATTTGTTACCACTATTTATGGTACTTACTTGTGATCGGTTGCACAAGTTATAGGATCGGTTACACCAATTACTAAAACTTGTTAACCTACTACAAGGATCGATTACACATGTTGTGATTAGTCCCACCAAGTTCTAGGATTGGTTACCCAATGACTAGGAATGGTCAGACCAATTATAAATATCGATCATACCATCTCAGGTGATTACTTAAGATTGGTTTCACTAATAAAAGTCATACCGATACGTAAGTCATGCATTGTGAATAGTTTTACTAAGATAAATAAACAATTTATGAGCGGTTATACTAAACACATATATTGGTAATCCAAAGATTTGCAATGAATAACAATACCAATAAGCCTAGCGATTTCCCTTTCGATTCATAAAACAAGTTTATGAATTGTACTTCCTTTGAACGAATGTAAAACATTGTTTCATAGGACGAAATCTTCACCCCTACTCATACATAATCACAATATCATTCATACGATTATGTCGATGTCTTATATACGAAGTTCAAAAGATAGGCGTTGTTCTTCGTATTATAACTCCTTAATACTACGTCTAACTAGAGTATAATCATTCACAACTTCGCAGTTTTGTTTTCAATATATCACGACTTGAAAGATACGTTAGGAATGAAACAGTTCAAGTCAAAATATTACTAACCTCAAGAGAAAGGATGATGCCGTCGATGTAGCTCTTTACTTCTTCACATTTTTCAAGTCTTCGAGTAATACTTGTAAGTCTCATATCCTAATAAATTTCTAGATAACCTAAACGAAATTGACTCTAGTAAATAATCAAGCGACTCTTTAAATGAGTTTTGGTTCACTGAAATATGACAACCAAATTTGACATACCAACGCTTGGTGGGTTCAACCGAGCAATGCTCTAACACAATACTTAAGGATTGAGTCATGAAACACAAATACATTGTAATTTAGTGTTCATAATTTCCCAAAGGTGTTTATGAGAGTCATAGCAATGCCAAACATATTATAGAAAATAGTCTGAATGCATCTGCTTTAACTCGTACTGGGTAGGTATGCGAAAGGGTACGCGTACCTATGGACTAGTTCGTTAATTTAGATGGATAAGGTACACTTACCAGGTATCCATACCATAAGATAATTCACCAACTCAGAACCTTGAGGTGTGCGTACTAGGTACGCGTACCTCACCCCTTTACATGAACTCAGAAATAAGGGGTATGCTTACTGTACACTTATCTACCCCTGTTTTGGAACTCATGAGAAAATGGTATACATACTGGGTACGTGTACTTTCTTATTTGCAGAATTTCAGTAGTTCTGGAAACTCTTTTTAACCGATTTGAAACTTTCCCGATTGCGGTAGATGAAGAACACAATTTCTTGGAAAATTTTCAAATGATTAACTTGGATCAAGAATAGTTCATGAACAATAAATTGTTCTTAACTAAGTTTGTCAAGTATATGAACAACTATTGCTTGAATCATATTTCGAGATGTTTAACAAGACAAGCTTGACTTGGAATTTTTTCTTTGAATTATCAATTAGAAGTCATACGACATAGTTGACTTCAAATTGTGAGTAAGAATGTTAATACTTGTGAGTAAAAATGGTTTAGTATTTACATACCTCTTTGTTGATGAAGTTCTCTGAATGTATTCGTTTCTTCTTCAGTCTTCAATCTTCGAGGGTTATTTAGTGATGTCTGATACTCAACTACCGTACTTTAACCTAGTCCGAGACTTGACTTAAGTGGAATCAAGCTATAGTTTTATGCTACTAACATTTAAAACATGCTTGAAATATAAAAGCTTGCGAGTTCGACCGAGCAGTGCTCTAACAATTAAAGCTAGAGTTTTTGCAACACCAAGGACCACCACCAATTCCGGAGATTGCGTTTCAACATTTTAAGTTTCTATTTTAAGAAGAACATGTCATCTTGATTCATATAGCATCTTGATCAAAAATTATGCATGCCCCTAATAAAATGCACTTATGTATAGTTAGCTTAGCTTTCCTTCAGTTAGTGGGGGTGAGCATTAGGGATCCAATCCACTAATCCGATCCAACCCATCCATTTTTCAAGGGGGAGTGTCCAACCTTTATTAGTGGAGGGGACGAGGGTGCTTTTTGTTGGATCCAATGAACTTTGGTTTGGGTGCGGATGTTGTCTTGAAAATATATCGGATAACCGCACTTGTTACGTTAAGGATATATATAGAATTTTTGTAAAATACGAGGCTAGTATAATATATGCATATAATTGTTAAAGTGTATTTTATAGCTTTAGTATTACTTTTGTAGAATTTTTGGGGCTTAAACTTGACAGAGAAAACAACTATTAATACATTTTGCACTTTGCAATAATTATTTGTTTGTTAATTATTATGGTTATTTTTATTGATCGCAATTCTTGTCAGTTATATTAGTTCTTTTCTCTTCATTTAGAATATTCATTATGAAAAATTGTGTTGGATTACCAGTATCCAACCCATCTATCTGAGCATCCAAGGATATTCACTATGGTTGTCAAACTTAAAATCCATGTATGGGACTCGGCGAAGATGAGGCTAAAATCAGCCCAATCCATGTCAAACTCACCGTATCGGTTGGTGCAAAAGAAAACTCATCTAACAACCATGAACGAAGCAAAACGTCTAAACTTTAAATGGGTCTCTAATTAAGAACGATTTTCTGGGGACCATGGTTTTTTTGGGGGGACCATGGTCTTATTAGGCCACCTACCCTACAATGTTAAGGGATGTACTAAAATCAGATGAGATTACTAATTTGGCCCTTACCCTAATTAATTTAACCCTAACCTAATAACTACATCTAACTTCATCAAAAGAAAAACCTAAATATAATCCTAATCTAACCTAGCCGCACAAAAAAAACACAGTTTCGAGGAACTGTTCTCCTCTTCTTATTTCCTATTTCCTCTTCCCCCATTCCAACATCATCTTCATCGATTAATCGTCGATTCATAAAATTTTCATCGTCGATTAATCAATCAACTATAAGAATGGTTCTTCGAAAGAAAACCAATAGACTCCCAGGAATAGATCCCCCATTAGGACATCTAGCAAATCAGCCAAGGGATTTTGAGATTCATAAAGAAGTGGAAGAGACAAGTGAATCCATAATCTAATATAATAGACGCAGTAAGAAGCCTGATTCTGCCATGGGACCGATTCGCAGGTATTTTCCAACAAACCCATACTTTTAATTTGATTTTGATTCTTTTAATTGAATAGAAACCATCAAAATAGGGTTCGAATGGGAGTTACAGTGCGCTGTTCGGTTAAGACGAATTTCTAGAAAACCCTAGTTTGTTAACCGAACTTCCTGAAAGGAAGAACACGAAGAACAGTTCGGTTTTATAGGATTCAAAACCGGGTCACCGAACTACCAGTTCGGTTAGTTCGCAAAAAAGCCTAAAACTTTTTTCTAACCGAACTTCACCAGTTTTGCAAAAAAAAAATTTCCACTTGTAACCGAACTGTGCAATTTTTGCCCGCTATTTTGAGTTTTTGTGTAACCGAACTGAGCTATCTTGTTCGGTTGGTTCGCATAATATTCTAAAACTATTTAGTAACCGAACTTTACCAAAAAAAAAACAAATTTCAATATAACCGAACTATGCTATTTTTCCCTATATGTTAAGTTTCAATTTAACCGAACTTTTCCAACTATGTTGTGTTGCATACATGTGGAGTTCGGTTTATTCGCAAAAAACCTTGACAAACCGAACTCTTCAGTATTTGCACACATGTGGAGTTCGGTTTGATCGCAAAAAACCTTGACAAACCAAACTCTTTACTATTAGTGACCAATGTTGAGTTCGGTTTATTCGCAAAAAACCTTGACAAACCGAACTCTTCAGTATTTGCACACATGTGGAGTTCGGTGTATTCGCAAAAAACCTATTCAAACCGAACCTTACGTTGAGAACCCTTATGTTGCATCTGATTTAGTCAATCATTTATCGGTTAAGCTAATATATTTTGTTTTCTTGATTAGAGGAAAACAACCTTTACTGGAAGATCTGAGAACTCCCACGCCTCGAGGCAAAGTACATTGTGGTGCCGGTAAGCGTGGAACCAAAAATGCTAAGTATGGAGGTGGGTCATTACCGGGTGTTGTCATCCAAGATGGTGTCAATAGAGATAATGTTGAAAACGTAATCCAACAAGTTAATGAAGAGATTGTGGAAGAGATGGGAAGTCAAGAACATAATCAAGGCGGAGAAGATGAACTAGCTCAAGGAGGAGGAAATGAGGGCGGCGATGATGAGGGTGAAAAAGATGAGGAAGACGGAGACAAGGATGGAGATAAGGATGATGATGGATCAGAGGAGGACTCGGATGAAGAGGAAGAAGAAGAGGAACAAGCAGACATAGTGGTAAACAGACCTAGAAAGACGCCTAAAAAGCCTTGTGCTAGATATTCATACATTCCTCATAAGGATTTGTGTTTGCCGCCAAAGAATCCAACATATGGAACTCCAAGAGATGGCGGGGATGTATTGATGGGCTATAAAAACTCATGGGCTGCCAAGATCTTTGTGACAAAGGTATGGTTCAATCTTAACCATCGAGATTTAGATTTCTCAGTCATTTTATTATATTTTGACATATATTTTTCTTTTCTATATATATTAGTATATAAGATATGATGTTGTTTTTTTAGGATCATAAAAATGTTGTTCGTGTTTTGAAACGTCAAAAGAAAAAGGTATGGAATATAGAAAATGAGTGTGATGAGGTCCGCTTGGCGGTATTTGATTGTGTACTATGGAACGGGATACAACATGCGCAGCAAAAATTTGATGCTGTCACTGTTACTGCATTTGCCGAGAGGGCTTATACAAAAACGGATACCTTTCATATACATTTTGGTGAGATAGCAATAACTCCGGATGATTGTTTTAGAATCACAGCCCTACCAATTACAGGAACTAGTGTTCGAGATGGCTACGATCCCTCGATGAGTTATGAAGTTCTTGAAAAACTAGTTGAAAGGTGTCTAGGATGGAGCGATAAAAAGGCACAATGTGAGTTTAGGTGAGCTAATAAAGATCCTAAGGAAGGTGATGAGTATAATGAGTTTGAGGAAGACCGCACGTACAAGAAGAAGTTGAAAAAGATCAAGCTCAAAACCTTGTTTTATGAGTTTTTAGGGACGAAAGATTTGGTTGCTCAAGGAAAGTTGGTGATGACAGAGGAGAAGACTAAGCACCATGTGACTGCTTATTTTTTATATCAACTTGGAACCGTCTTCTTCCCTGACACTTCAGGCCACGTGGTAAATGCTCATTACCTCCAGCTATTGGACTCCTTGGATGAGGTGAACAACTACTCTTGGGGCATTGCGGTTCTTTCATTCGTTCAAGTGGAACTCAGAAAAGCTTCGAGTCTTAGGAGTCTATATTTTGGAGGCTTATACACCCTTGTTCAGGTACCCCGTTAAATTATCGTTTGTGTGTTTGAATATATAAGTGAATGAATGTGTATTGTTACTAATCATATTGCGAATGTATTATTTTTTTGCCTCTTCTCATAGGTTTTGGTGTACAACCACTTCCCTAAACTGCAATTGTCTCATGCTCGCACTCCTTGGCCTTATGTGAAGCCTACAGCTGGTAAATATGAATTTTTGAACTCACAAGAAAAGAATAAGGAAAAAAAGGTGTTGGAGTTGAGGGAGACATTGGATAAGTTAACAGTGGAAGATGTGGTTTTCCATCCTTACAACATTGCATCAGATGAAGACGGGGAGGATGTTGATGTTATTAATTTCTCACATGTTGCGGGTTATAATGGACCGTTGTTTCATCCTGGGAGTTGTACAATGTATAATCCTCGAAGAGTACTTAGACAACTTTCTTGTGTCCAAAGTGTCCCACAAGTGGAAAACTTCAACTTCAATGTAAAGAAGGTCGGAACTAAGAACAACGAGAAGAATTTCATCCCCAAATACGATCCTGCTCCATCAGTGGACCACTGGAAGAACTTTGGGGATTATCTTGTTCCAGTCGAAGAGTTGAAAGATTCGTTTGATGAGCCAAATTCCGCTGACAATGGATATATGGAATGGTATGAATATTTTTCTCATCCTCGTGTAATAAACAGTGTCCAACAATCCAGTGCTGATAAAGCAAAAGCGACGGCAATGGAGAAAGAGGCTCAGAAGATTATGAAGCCTACCCCTATGTGTGGTGATGAGGCCTTGATCTTGTGGAATTCGGCGATAAGATATTTACTCTTATTTGTTTTTCTTCAAAATGTTATAAAGTATTGGAAAATAATAGTGACTTATGTTTTTGATGAGAAAAGGTGAAGGCAAGTGCTAAATTGTTGAAGAAATTGATGGCAAAAATACGGAGTGGAGAGCCGATGGACACTCGAGAACAAACAGACCTCTATAACCAAATAACTAATGTTTTTAATCCCGACCTTGTCGATACAAGCCAGGTTGATCCAAGCCAGACAATGCCGTTGAAAAGGAGTCGCCAACAAGGGGAAGGTTCAAGTCGGATGGTTCAACAACAAAGCAGTGGAGATGACACTCCTAGTGACGAAGGACGACCTAAAGCTCTTAAACGCAAGAGTAGAAAAGTTTCTCGTAGTAGTCGTGGTAAATGAGTGATTGCAACAATTAGTACTTTGTTTTCTTATGTTTGGAAGACTTTTTTATTACGGATTTGGTAGTTTGTTTCCTTATGTTTGGAAGACTTTTGTTTTGCGGATTTGGTAGTTTGTTTTCTTATGTTTGCTTCCAACCTTTAGTTATATGGATTACTAAATGAATTTCATAATTTGGTTTTTAATTTGTGTTTTAAGGGATTAGTTTGGCTATTTGACTCATATGTGTTTCGTTAAATTCAAATTTTTAAGAAATTATTAGTTAGTTTGGCTATTTGAGTCATATGTGTTCCATTAAACTCAAATTTTTAAAGAAATTATTAGGAAGTTCGGTTAGTTGATTAAATTTGGTAAACAACCGAACTTGATAAACAACAAGTTCGGTTGTTCCGCAGATTTAATCAACTAACCGAACTCATTAACAACAAATTTCAAAGTTACAGTGTAATTTTCGGTTACCTGGTATTCTTTCGCAGGTAACCGAACTATGGAGCTCAAAAATCAGCGAAAATTTTTCTAAGTTCGGTTACCTGCAAAATAATACCAGGTAACCGAACATTACACTGTAACTTTTGAAATATTGTTGTTGCTTAGTTCGGTTAGTTGACCAAATCTGCGAAACAATCGAATTTTAGACTGCCCTGTTCGGTCTTGTCTATGCATTTCCTATGTAACCGAACTCTGTATTTTGAAATTTGAATGACACAAATTTCAAGTAACGGCTATTTTTCTTGCCGTTATACACCTCTTTGGTTATAAGTATGTGTCTCATAGTTAACATTTTGTCTCAAAATCTTCTAAAAATGGCAGCTAATAGTGCTAAATTTACTCTAGATGAAGATCTCTCTCTTTGCAGAAACTACAAACTATACTATCCAAAAAGGGGTGAAGAACGAAGAATGAATGGTATTATGAGTCAAAGTTATTGGGGAAAAATTCATGTGCAATTTTGCTCCGACACAGGAAACCCTCATAACCGTGATCATATAGCTTTGTTACTTCGATTTGATAAGATTAAAGAGAGAGTTGTGGAATTTATGGCTTTGTTTCGGATTGTAAGGCGGTATCGACTAAGGGGTGAAACAGGCGAGGAAATTCTTTTAACAACAAAAAATGAATGACGAAGATGGAAGACAAAGAATTTCAAATATGAAGATCATTTCCGCATCCTTGTGCACTTTTTCATAACGCGTTTCGGATATTAAATGTTATGCAATTTTAGCTTTAATATCACCCACAACTTTTGTTTGTTATTTTAGTGTTGTATTTTAATTAATTATTGAACTTTTAAGTACCCGAATTAGTGAAAATGCTCTGTCCATAAGAAGTTCGGTTTGTTCGTTATTCTGCGGGATCAACCGACCTGCTAGTTCGGTAGTATCTCAAATATATGTATGCCACTGAACTATATGTTCGGTTACCACCATAAATTTGATAGGTAACCGAACCTATCACTGTAAACCAAGAGTGACTTTTTGTATAAAAGCAAATTATGCAAACACACTATAATACACCCAAATTCCAAAAAACACAATCTTTAATTCTTATGATGATCTTCAAAGCATACATATTCTAGCTAAGGGTACATTTAATCATCCCAAGGGAAATTTAACCTTTGTGTATAATTTTGTCCGATTCCTCCAAAGCTTTCCACATCTCCATGTTATGTTCATACATAATGCTCCAACCCAACATTGTGCCGGGGTTAAATCCATTCCAATAAGAGAATCCGCATATCGGAGGCAATGGACAATTGTCTTCTAACCGAAGGCCTATAAAATGGTTGTGGTTAACGAGCGCAATCACCACTCTCCTACGTCTAAGTTTCTCGACACATATGGTTGTATTTGGAGAGTATGTGAAACTAGCACATTTTGAGAAATAGTGAACCACGCAATTGAATGTGTCGGCGATTAAGTGCCCACATATCGGCATGGCCATCCAATGATCACTTGTGATTGGATGGGCCCCGTGGAGACGCATTTGAAGCCTAACAAATTGAATATTGAGACTAGCATCACCATCGGACAACATTGTCTTGTAAAATTCCGGTTTCTCCTTTAGCTTCATCAACATCCTTTGACGGACATAAGTGATTTGATTATCATCATATAGCTTGGCACCTTGAGTGAAAGGCCCTATTTGTTGTACGACTACATGGAAACCGCAATTACCATCCGAAGGGACGTCATGGGTGGATATGACATAATTTCTAATGTAAGGAGGTAGCTCTTCCAAGTACCTTTTATCATCAAGAGGTGGTGTATCAATTGGAGCCTTTAGATTCACGTCTCGTTGACTTGGTTGGCTAGGTTGAGAGTGTAACTTCGGTCGTTTTTTCTTCATATCCCGTTCACTTGACTCGCCTTTTTCAATAATTTTCCTTCCCCTTTTCTTAGAATCTTCTTGGTACTTCGCCGCGATATACTCATGCCCCGAAGGATCTCTAGTAAAAGGAGTATTTTCACTTTTCCTTTTAGCCAACACCTTTGCATATTCTCTAACTTGTTTTTTTGTTTCTTTGGTTTTTGGCCTACCTTTTCCCTTGCCTTTATCCGATTCTTGCACATTCTCCGAACTCAATGCAAATTTGACTTTATTGGTATAGGTTGTGATTCCATCTACAAGAAATATAACAACATCAATGAAATCACAAATAAGTTCGGTCACATAATAATTTTATCGGGAAAACCGAACTCATTGTTCGGTTGGTTAAGCAAGTTGCAAAGCAACCGAACAAATAAAAGGAACCGAGTTCGGTAACATGTGAATTTTATCGCAACAACCGAACTAATAAAAGGAACAGAGTTCGGTTACTTTGTATTTTATGTAGATAACCGAACTAGACACTGGAACTTCAGATTTTTTTTGTTTGTTAAGTTCGATTGGTTATGCTGTTAGGTTCAAGTTTGCGAAACAACCGAACTTATTAAATATAGTTCGGTTAGATAGTTGGTACATGCAGTTTGCGAACCAACCGAACTATATACACTTAGTTAAACTTTATTTTTACGTAAAGTTCGGTTAGTTGCGAACCAACCGAACATAACATTGCATCTCAGAACTTCCATTAATATGGAGTTCGGTAACCTGCGTGTTTGGATAAAGTAACCGAGCTACATCTTCAAATGAGTTCGGTTACTTATTCATCTCACAAGACAACCGAACTACACCTTTAGAACAGTTCGGTTACATGTTCTTCATATAATGTAACCGAACTGTGCAAAATCCAGTTCAAAAATTTACATTTTTGGGGAAGTTTTTACCAATTCAACATACATTATCTAAGTTTGGAGCATACCTGTTCACCCAAATACTCTTCCTCCTGTTGTGGTTGATAAAATCCATCATTTTCATCTTGAGTTTCATTTTGGGGAAGAATACAATCACCATCTAAGAAATAATCCAAATCCGGATCATTTTGAAGACTAACAAATATTCTAGGAGAGGATGGAGATGAAGAATCAGATGAGTTTTTATCACTTGAATACTCAAAGGGGGTGAATTGGATTTTTTTTTTATTTTCCATGTTTTTCTCCTTCATCTTCTCTAACTCTACTCTCACAATAATTCTACTCAACTAATAATAAACCCATTTTTTAATTTAATCTCACTAATTGTTTTTAACTAAATCATTTCACTAATCATAACCTAAATTAATTAAGAGGGTAGATTAGGTATTAAATAAATAACTAGATATGGGGTGACCTAGAATTACTTCTAATGTCTTTACCCAAAATAAAACCATGGTCCCCCAAAAAAGAAACCTGTTTTGAGGCATACTGAAATTTTTTGAGGCATACTAAATAATGCCAAAATAGGGTCACCAAATAAAAAACAACATCACCCCTTATCCACCCTTTTTGATAATAGCATACCTACCCTTACATAATTGGTGTTAATGATTATGATTAGATTTGATTAGTTAGGAATTTTAAGGATTGATTAAAAATTATATTATTAGTGGTGAATTAGTAGATAAATCAAATTTATGTGAGAGAGTTGGGATTCATGAGAGGAAGAAGAAGAAGTGAAAAAAACTTGGGTTTTGAATTTTGAGATTTTAATGATTAGAAGTGACCAAAATGTGTGATTCAAATCCTAGGTAGACTTCTATACGAGGTTTAATTTCTTTTTATAAGTTAAATCTGTCAAAAAATTTAATTTTTAAAACCAAGATCTACTGACCAGATGAACAGTTCGGCTGATAACTTTTCAGCCGAACTTCACTCTGTAACTGACGAATTTTGGTTCGGATGATTCGAACAAAATCTAGCAAAGTCGCATTAGCCGAACATAGTGTTTCTCTAAATCATACACTAGGTTCGGCTCAAAATTGATACTCCAAGGTCAGCCGAACTGATCTTCTGAAAACCCTAATTTCATCTTTGAAATCATATTCTATCGATCAAACAAAATAAAATCAATCAAAAACAAGATGGGTTTTTACATATACATTCTAAAATACATATAAGAGCAATTGAGAATTGGATTTCGCACTCCAACATCGCTCACTTCGATTCGTGTTTGCTTTGCTTGATCAATTTCTTGATTGAATTTGAGTCCAAGATGTTTGAGTTTAAAGTTTATTTTGATTTTTGATTTTAGGTTTTTGATGATAAGGGCACTCTAATAATTTAAATTGTTTAAGGATATATAGGTAATTACACTACCTTTAGACACCCCTTATAAACCCACCCTAAATAGTATAATGAATGAGTATGTCTCGAAAAAATGAGTATGTCCCGAAACATGTTTCCCAAAAAAATCATGGTGTGAAAAGAGATGGGTTTGTAATTTGGGCCTGTGAGTTGTATTTTTCTTTTTTAATAAAGCTTATCCTTCTTTGCCTAAAAAGAACAAGGGTTTCCAATTTACTTTTACGGAATATATGTCTAGAAACTAGCCTGAGGGGTAGAATGAATTTTCCGTCTATTGCTAATAAATGTGTTTCTGGCATTCAATCCTAATAATTGTGTCTCTGTCTATTGCTGGTAGTGTGTTAGAATGAATTTTCCGTCTTTAAAGGTAGCCATTGTTGTTCTGTTGTGATTTTTTAGATAAGCTATTGAGCCGCCCCTATGGTGCACTCTTTATGGTTGACAAAACAAGGCTACAAGCCTTGTAAAAATGACATCTTGCTAATGGGTGACTGCCTGACTGGGCGACGCTTCCTATAAAGTTCACCAAGAATTTGGAACATATCCGATTTGATAATGCTTCTGAGAGTTTGAAATATACTTCTGAGAGTCTAAACACGCAAGTGAAGTAAATTGCAGTATGATATATGCACTTCTCACGAGTCTTAATGAGTAGTATATGCGAGAGGAGCACCACTACTTTAATCGAATTTCTCAGATCTTAACAGAAGCCTCCTTCATTTCAAGCAATGCATCTTCAAAACACTTCGCAAGGAACTGAGGATCTGGAATAATGTCTTTAGCCACAAGAATTTGCATTTCTGCTTTTCCAGCATAACTTACCATGTGCATTGTCAGTGCCTGCAGTTTCATTACTTAGAATCCATGAACCTAGACACAGCTAGCGCAAACCAGAAACAAATGGTTGAAAAGGAAAAAGCTTACATGGGGTAAACTGGACGAAGTTGCTCTAAATGAAGTTATTGGATTTCCTCCGAACATAATCTCTTCTTGTGGACCAACCACATTCGATGTCGTAAAACTTGTATTACAGAAAACCTTGTTGTTAAGAAAATACGTGACCTACAAACACAAGCAAAAAATATTGTAAATTATGCAAATATCGATGGTTCAGATTGTGATCAATTCTTCAAGTTATAGAATCTTGCTGATTACTCCCTCCGTTATTTTTTAATAGGCCAGTTTCTATAAAAAAATATTTTTAAAAAATAGGCCAGTTTCCTAATTGGGAAATACAAATGTTACTTTAATTTTTTGGGACCACTTTTTTTTTTAACTTCTTTTGATGACAAGTGTTATGTGGACCATTTCACTTATTTCTTTGGCTGACAAGTGTCATGGGGACCATTTCACTTCACTTCTTTTATTGACAAGTGTGTAGAGGACCACTTTCAATAATTAGTTCTCTTAATTTCCTTAATTTTCTCAAAAAAAGAAACTAGCATATTAAAAAGTAACGGAGGTTTATTACCTTTGGACCCAAAAGTGACATCGCTAATTTACTAATCGCATAAGTGAAATGAGCTTCTAACGATAGTTTCTTCTTGTCGAGCATTTCTTTGGCGTTCTTGACATATTGAAGTGCATCATTACCAACATTTTTATGGGGATAAATTGGGAGCAAAAGGAAGGCAAATTTGTTACCCCACCAACTTGTCACCGAACTGCTCTTTACCAAACTTGACATCTCCTGTAAAAGCAAGTTCACAATAGTGTATATGAGAAATGTCAGCAGATAAACTTGTGAACATGTAAATCACGAAGGCATCTATATGTTCACAAACAATATTCGCACTCTAGGTACGGACTCGCACTGATAATACAATGACATTGATTCCTTGGCTCCAAATCTTCGGGTTTATCATAGCCTCATACAATAACATCGAGAGGGGCGTTTACGTAGGGGAAGATAAAGAAAACGAAGCATAAAAGTAAAACTCATGGAGCGTTAGGCAAATATAAAGTGCTGAAATATAAATAAGACTGGGATTTACGTGGTTCAGCACTAAGGCCTACATCCACGGGGTTGTTGTTTCACTATCTACTTGATGGTTACAAAGATAGTCGAGTGACTTTGGAGTTTACATAGATCTGTATATTGTAAAGGACTAACTTACACTCACAATCTCTCTCTCCTTCCCTTCCTCAATTTTCCGATCCCCTTACTCTTGGTGGAGAGGGGGTATTTATAGGGTTAGAGTGTGGGACCCATCTCTGAGGACCGTTGGAACCTTATCTTCTTGTGTTTTGTGTCCATCACGCGGGGGTCTTCGTTTATTACTTCATCACGCAGAGTCGTCCCCGTTCGTTCCACGGGTTGATCGACACGTATGCTGCTCAGAGTGTGTAATGCGGGTAGATGAGGTGCCTGCTGGTGTCAGGGAAGTGTCTTCTGCCCCTGTCACATCCATGTCAGTTCATTTTCTCTCCACCGTTGATCTTGGCTTCTTTTGGGGATGAGATAAAGTAACTCTTCGGGAGTTATCTGGTGCTCCGCAGTTTATCGTGTTACCGGTACGTATTTTTAACTTCTGCCCTTAGATTTGTTCGGGCAAAGATCCAACGTCGGCGGGATGGGCATCTTAGTTGTGGGCACATGTCATCATGCTTTGATGACTTTGTCCACATGCTCTCCACGTATGTTCCTATATACAAGTGTTTGATGATGAAATATGTGCACACAATTTGCCCCTTTTCTTCGGGCTTGAGTGTTTAGTGGGAGCATTGAAGAAAAAAATCGTTACATATTCTTCCTCTCTCCTAATAACTTCTCCTAGAGACTTGGGCGTGTTTCTTATTCGTGCATTAACTGCTCATTTAATGGGCACGTTCCCATTCCTCCCTTAACTTCCTTTTCTTTCTTTCGAGTATATTAAGGAGGGGAGAAAAATTAATTTCATTCTCCTTCGAAAATTAATTTCATTCTCTGTCATTCTTTGTTCTTCAACCATTAAATTCTCTGTCTTAGCATTAATCACACTCCCTTCTTCATTGTTTCTGGTTTGTTTCATTATCTGTCAGTCTTCATTCTTTGTTCTTCGACCATTAAATCCTCTGTCTTAGCATTAATCACGCTCCCTTCTTCATTGTTTCTGGTTTGTTGTCTTCTTCCTGCTGCTGTTTGTGGTGGTAAGGTTTCTTTTCTTTGTTCCTTTTGTTTTAAGCTGTGTTGGTTGTAAATTTCCTGCTGTTGATCGTATTGAGCCTCCCTTTTCTGCTGATATCGTCCCTTGTTTGTGATGAAGAACCCTTTTCTAATGCTTGTATGCTAGTTTTCCCCTGTTCTTCGTCTCAAATTGAGGAGGTCATTGTTTTACGTGTATTGATTGGACTTTTGAGTTTGGGGTTTTAGGGTTTCTGTGCTATGTTGAGATGGACTGCTAATTTAGTGGTTTTTTGATCTTTGGTGATGACCTTGTGTTTGTTTCTAACTTGTTTATGTTGTATCTCTTCGCATCCATGTCTGACCGTCCGAAGCTTCCTTATCAAACTCCGGGTTCTAGTCTACCGAGATCCCCTCCGCGCAGAGAGTCTCAAATGGATCCCCGTGGTATCCGAGTTTCTTATTCAGGGGCGAAGGCCTCTCCTCCTAGGAAAGATGGTCCCTCAAAAAATCCTTCCGGGTCTCGAAATGCTGCCGATCGTGCGGTTTCTCGTCCTCGTGATGACGTTAGGTGTGCGCAGACACCTCCTCGTGTTGTTGCCTTTGATGTTCCTCCTCTGTGTTCAGTAGTTCCTGTGCAGCACCCTCTACCGCCGCCTCCAGTACTTCCTCTCAAAGGGAAAAACACCAAAGGTTGTGTCCCGAGGACTGAATCGTCTAAGAATCCCTCTTTGAAAAGACGAGCTTCCGAGGCTTTTGTTGGTTCGTCCGACCCCGCGGAACAGGATGAGGCTGCCCCGGTGATATGCAGTGTTTCGGTCAGCAATAAGAAAGTGACGTTCAAGCATATTGACCTTGAAGTTTTCAAGGAAAAACATGAGCTTCAAGCCTTCGAGGTTCGTTTCTATGCCCCTGAGGATGATATTACTTATGAGCTCCTCTCAAAGTATCAGTTTGATGAGTTCCATTTGTTGACTACGGTTGGAGATTTCGAGGCGGGTCTTATGCTGCCGTTGTACAAGTCTGGCGACTCCTTCTATTACGATGTGCTTGATGGTCGTGAAGGCTCTTCTACCAATACTCACAGCCGTTCTGTGTTGCAATTATCGGGGAATTATCTCCGTGCACTGAAGGAGTGTTATCTGCGGAGTAAGGGACAGACGACGATGACATGTTATGTTCCAAATCCCGCAGAGAGGGAATGGTATACTCCTGAAAACTTCAACAACTCTTTTGGTGATTACGTCAATAGTAGGAATCGTAAACCGTGGAGTGTTAGCCTTCGGAATCTCGCTGCTCCTCGGGGTGAAATTCGTCTGTTAAGTGAGGTCAGCGATGCCAAACTGAAGTATGTTCCAGGCACCGAGGGGTCTAGTCAGCGGAAACGTTTTCCGGCACGTGAGAGGATCAAGCGTGACCATGACTACGAGTGGCACGTTACTGTAATCGAAATTGTTGGTCCTTGGGCGTACGGTTGGATTCCCGGTCCACGCGGTTGGCGTCCTTCTGGGAGTAGCAGGCCACGTGAATCTCCTCCTGCTCATTATGGATATTTCTGTCCCTGGCATTTAAACTTCGCAGGTATGAACTTTCCTTATGCCCTCGACGTCGTTGAAAGAGACGAGGAGGAAGGTTCTGGTGTTATACTTCCACCGAAGAGTGCCACTACTGCTAAGGTATGGTTATTGCAGTTTCTGGCCGCGCTTGTTCGGAAAGTAACTCTGTGGAAAGTAACTCTGTGGAACATGTGTTGGTTTGCAGGTTTCGAAGAAGAAAAAGATTGGGCCGAAGCAGTCTTCTACCATTGTGATGGGTGAGGCTGAGGTTCATGAAGAAGTTACCAGTCCGGTAAACGAAGATTTTGCCGAGGATGAGATTTCTGATGGGGAAGAACGTACTGATACTTCCCCCCCTAATGTCGAGGAGGAGATTGGTGCGGGTTTTGAAGGTGATGGAGGAAATAATGCCGCGGTAGCTGATGGCAGTGTTATCGCTGATATGTCAGTCCCTGCTGGTGATGCTGCGGGAACTCTCCCCACCATGTCTCAAGAGTTCTCTTTTGACCGGGTTTATTCCGCAGGGGATATCCTTGACGATGCTCTTGATTTTCCTGAAGACTTCTCTCTACTTTCCCCCAATGATGATTTGGATGTGCTCGGGGGGTCTGGTAAGGAAGACGCTGCTGTTCAGGATGGAGGCGCGGGTGATCACGATGTGCGTGTTGATGCCGAAACTTGTGTTGATGAGGCAATATCAGCCAAGGGGAATTCCGTGGTTGATTCGCCTTCTGAGGATTTCCCTCATTCGTTGACATTTGAGGGTGAGGACGCCATAATGGATTGGCTTAAGAAAAAGGGTTTGCTGTTTGTCCCTCATCCTGCCCCGGTGGTTGCTGGTGAAAAGGATTCCGATGCTTATACCCGTCGGATGATGGAACTGTCTTCCAAGGAGCGGGTATCTGAGATGTGGGGGAAAAGTTTGAGTGTTCCCGAAGCTACCCTTGTATCGGAGCCTCCTACTTCTGTCGAGGATATGATGGCCATAGCCGACGGTTACCAATATGGTTTTCCTCAGCAGCGTGTCTTGGAGGTAAGTCTTCGTACATATTTCTTCGTGACGATCGAATCCTTCGGTGTAATAATGTTTTCCGTTTTGATGTGTAGATGATGAGGAGTGTGCATTGTAACCATGTGTTGTATCAATTCTTTAAGGCGAAATCTTTGAAGCTGGAGGCTAAGCTTCGTCACAGAGAAAAGGAATTATCTGCGGCTGAGGTAGAAATAGAAGAACTGAAGAGAAGCGTTAAAGAGAAAGAAAGGCTGGGTGAAGCGGAGGCTGGGCTTCGTTCAGAGCTTGCTGTCGTTCACGCTGAGTTAGAGCAAACTCGCGGCCAAGTTTCAGCTTTCACAGGTTTGATTCTTTTTCCTCTTCTACCCTCGCAGTGCGTCGTAATTCCTCTATATTCCTTAGTTGTTCTGTCTGAGTCTCCCCACCCTATCTCCAGTGGGTGGCGTCCACGAGTTGATATGGCTTCGAAACGAAAGGGCACGGAAAAAATCTCGTATCAAAGAGCTGGTCGAGAAAATTAAGAGTGAAGACAAAAAGTGGGACGCTCGGGCTGAGGTATGGCGCGCAAGGCATGTTCAAATGGTTGATATGCAGAATCTGTATAACCATGACCGTACTTTGTTCAATGGTACGTTGTTGTGGACACGTGAGAATCTGCGGGAATCCCGTGAGCGAACTTCATTGCTGGAGTCTAGGATACATCTTCTGGAAGAGGAATTACGAAAGGCTCGCTCCCTTCCTTTTCCGGGAGTTAATGAGAGCATGCTGTGTCTTACCAGAGAACGGGATGTTGCCCGAGCCGAAGTTTGGGCTCTAAGAAAGGCCCTTGCTGCGTCTCGCGCTGAAATAGCACGTCTGGATGAGTCTGAGAGAAATCTTGAAGTATGTATGTACAGACTTGGCAAAGGGGTATCAGAGATAAACAACGAAGTCAACCATCTTCGTCACATGGATTCGATGAAGCAAGTAGAACTAGATGCCAGTCAATTTACTCTCACCAACCTTCAACTAGATTATAAGAAATTATCCGCGGAATATGACCATCTTGATGAAGCGCGAGATGCGGTTGTTAATGAGTATGAAGAGGCTTCGGCTTGTGTCGAAGGTATAACTCTATTTCATCGAGTGTGATTGTGTCTTTTCTGTGCTAACTCCCTTGTGTTGTCTTTTTCAGAGCTCGAGGGACAACTCCGCGTTGCGAATGAAAAATTTGAAAAGGCTCAATCTTCCTTAGCGCAGCAGGAAGAACAGACTAATCATTTTAAGAGTTTGGCGGCATCCCGCGAAGAGGCCGTTGGTGAAGCTTCTAAAGAAGTGAATCGTCTCTCTTCGTTGTTATCCCAAGCCCAACAGCGGAGACAGTTATTATGCATAAGGCTCGGTGTCAATTGGCTGAGGAGACAAACAAGATGATGGAGAAGATTGAGCTTGGCCTTAAGACCGAGCATGGCCTTGTGAAGAGCTATCCGCGTCGTCCAGTGCCTGGCTCCTCGGGACCCTCATCTGGTGGGAGCGTCCCTTCAAATCTTCGGAACAACCCTGCTGATGGGGCGGCATCTTCTAAGTAGAGACCGCGACATCATTATCCTTCCGTTAGATTTTGCTAGTCTTTTGTAAAAAGAATATTTTTGATGTGTATTCCTTGTAAATTTTTGATGTGTAAATTTACAATCCATGGCCTTGCCGCTTTTTGTAACCAACCTTTATGAAATGGATCATTTTTTTGATATACCTGCAATATCAGTTTGTTGTTTATTTTAGGCATTGTGATGAAAGACGCTAAAAACAAAAGAGTTTTTTAAGTGTTTGGGTGCGATATCGAAGGGAGGTACCTTCGTGATCGGCTTGAGACCTGTCACCCCGCTGGCGAACCCTTGGCCAGAGGATTCCCAGACGGTGGGGGCCGAGGCAACGTTCTAGGATATGGGGTTAAAAAATTTTACATACACCCATTCCGTCGACCCGTTGCCTTAAGATTGGTTGGGTATCTCTTTCTGCTGGGTGCCTTCCCCCTGGTCTTACACTTATGGACACTGATGGGGGAGCCTTGAGAGATTGTAGATTAACTACTTTCCCCAATATTGTTGATAAGTTGATTTATTGAATTTTTAGGAAATCTTGTTTGATTGATAGGTTGAGGCTTGCAATTCCTCGTCCAGAGATAGAAACATGTAGAGCGGTCACGCTACCTTCTTCTTCTGGTATTCTTCACGCAGATGCAAAGCTGCGTTGCTCCTATGGGTAATATGGTTTAAGCCACTTAGCATTCCAAGGATGTCGGAGGACCTCGCCTTTCAGATTGCGAAGGTAATAGGAACCGCTTCCCGCAATGTCGTGTATTATAAAGGGTCCTCCCCACGTAGGTGCTAACTTTCCCCATCTCTTTTCTCGTTGATATTGTGGGATAGTTCTTAACACATACTGTCCCTCTACAAAATTCCGAAGCTTGACCTTTTTGTTGTACTCCGTTGCTAGTCTTCGTTGATAATTTTCCATCTTCTGCAATGCTGCTTCCCTTCTTTCTTCTAGGTCGTCCAATCTCTCTAACATCATGTCTGTTGTGAGATTTTTCTCCCATGCTTCGGCCTTTGTGGGATGACTGCTTCAGCTCCATAAGTGAGGAGAAACGGGGATTCCCCGGTGGAAGATCTTCTTGTTGTTCTGTATGCCCATAACACATTATACAACTGTTCACACCATCGCCCCTTATGTTCGTCTAATTGTTTTTTGAGGATAAGGGCGAGGGTCTTGTTTGTAGCTTCCACTTGTCCGTTGCTTTGAGGGTATATGGGGGTGGACTTGTTTCTCCTTGTTTCGAAAGTGTCAAAGAGCATGTCTATGTTTTTCCCCTGTAATTGTTTACCATTATCGGACACGATTTCCGCTGGTATGCCGAATCTGCAAATAATATTTTGGAATATGAAAGTAAACACGTCCACGTCTCTGATCCTGGATAAGGCTTTGGCTTCCACCCATTTACTGAAGTAGTCTGTGGCTACTATCAAAAATGGTCTTTTCCCTGACCCTTCGACGAAAGGCCCGACGATATCTATGCCCCATTTCGCAAATGGCCACGGGCTATATACAGAATTTAACAGTGTTGCCGGCGCGTGTATCTTTTTGGCGAAGCGCTGACATTCTTCACACCGTCGGGACATCCTTGCGGCATCCTGTATCATTGTGGTCCAGTAATATCCTTGCGTTTTTGCTTTGTCGGCTAGTGACCTCATGCCGCTATGATTCCCTGCGTCACCATAATGGATGTCGTTTAGAATTCAGTGCCCCTCTCTCCGGGATAAGCAACGTAGTAATGGACCGAGGAAGGATTTCTTGTACAGGACCCCATCCCGGAGATAATATCTTCCTACTTTGGAGAGTATTTTCCTAGCTTGTTTATGGTCCGCGAGTAAACTTCCCTTTTCGAGAAACGCATGGATCACCGTTCTCCAATCATCTTCGTTGTTGAAGTCTTCGTCTTGATTTGCTCTTGACAGGATATCTTCTTCGTCAAAATCGTTATGGATGTCTTCTCCTACTTGGTCTTCGATATTTTCTTCCACTGTATCTTGATTGGTAGCGAAGGAGAATTGAGATGCAATCTAAGGCTCGTATACCCTTGTTATTTTAATAGCTTCGACGCTTTTATCCTTCAGCATGGATGATATATATGCTAGAGCATCCGCATGCCTGAGATCCTTTCTGCATAAGTGCCGGAATTTGATGTTCGGAATTTGTGACGCCAATGTTTGGACCAAGGCCATGTAAGCTGACAGGGTTTCATCGTACACATTGTACTCGAGCTCTATTTGCCGTATGACAAGCTGCGAATCACTTGTCAGTCTTACATCGGTTACCCCCATTTCTATTATTATACGGAGGGCATGTACGACTGCCTCGTATTCAACGATGTTGTTGGTATGCTCTTTGAATTCTAACCTGAGTGCCTGTACAATCCTTTCTCCGGTTGGGGTGGTGATGACAATGCCTATTCCTGCTCCTTCCTTATTTTTGGAACCGTCGACGAAGACTTCCCATTGTCTTTGATTCGCGGGTTCGAGGATATCCATTGAATCTTTGCTTTCTTCTTCGTCTTCTGGTATTCCCTTAATCTCTTCGTCGTTGTCCAGGGGGAGGTCTGCTAAGAAATCCGCCAAAACTTGGGATTTTCGGAATGTTGAATTTCATGAATGATGTTGAATTGGTCCAGGTGGGTGTTCCACTTGGCTATTCTGCCCACTTTTCCCGCGCTTTTGAGGACTGCTTCCAGTGGTGCTTTGCATGGGACGCGGACGAAGTGAGTTAGGAAGTAGGTTCTCAGCTTTTGAGTAGCCCAAACCAATGCTAGGATAAGCTGTTCGATCTTTGTGTAGTTCCTTTCCGCAGAATTGAGGGTCTTACTGACGTAATAGATAGGCTGTTCTATCTTCGTATTGGTTTTGACCAACACTGCGCTGACTGCGTCTTCTGTTGCTGCTATGTACAATGCCAAAACCTCATCAGGATCCGGTTTCTGCAGGATCAGAATTGAAGCTAGGTGTTCTTTGATTTTTTGGAAGGCTTCTTCGCATTCTGCGGTCCATTCAAACTTACTCCCTTTTTTTGAGAATATTGAAGAAATGTTTGCATTTGTCCGAGGATCGGGCAATAAATCTTCCCAAGGCTGCGATGGACCCATTGA
The DNA here is from genome assembly GCF_003573695.1 of Papaver somniferum. Classification (NCBI taxonomy): domain Eukaryota; kingdom Viridiplantae; phylum Streptophyta; class Magnoliopsida; order Ranunculales; family Papaveraceae; genus Papaver; species Papaver somniferum. The sequence continues at coordinate 192,971,577 of NC_039364.1, read as the reverse complement.
GTTTCTGCACTTCTTTTAAATTCTTCGGGGACGACATTTCTACTATGGCCTGAATCTTTACTGGGTCTACCTCAATGTCCCTTTTTGTTACCAGATACCCGAGGAATTTTCCCGAGGTGACGCCGAAAGTACATTTCTCTGGATTCACTTTCATGTGATGTTTTCTCATTGCTTCGAAGATATCTCTCAGATCCTGGTGGTGATCTTTGCGCAGCTTGCTTTTGACGAGTATATCGTCAACGTAAACTTCTAAGGTACTACCAATCCATGGCCTGAAGATAGCATCGACCATTCTTTGGTATGTTGCCCCTGCGTTTCAAAGTCCGAAGGGCATTCTAGTGTAGCAATAAAGGCCATGTGGGGTGTAAAACGCTGTGTGTGTCTGATCTTCTTCTGCCAGGGATACTTGGTTGTAGCCAGAATGTCCATCCATGAATGACAGCTCTTCATATCCTTCTACCGCCTCTACCAGCTGATCTATGCTTGGCAAGGGATAGCTGTCCTTTGGACATGACTTGTTTAGGTTAGTAAAATCGATGCATATCCTAACCCCTCCATTTTTCTTAGGAACGACGACCATATTGGAGATCCACGTAGGGTACTTGACTTCCTTGATGAAACCTGCGTCTAGTAGTTTCCGAAGTTCTTTTTCCACGACCTTATGATACTCCGGTGCAACTTTTCTTATTTTTTGTCTGAAAGGTGGTATGCCTGGTTTGATGCGCAGCTCGTGTTGGATTACTTTTGGGTCAATCCCAGGCATATCTCCTAATTTCCAGGCGAATACATCCGCGTATTCTTTAAGTAATTTGGTTAGAGAATCTTCTCTTTTTTCGTCCATTATGGTCCCTACTTTGATCATCTTCGGGTTTTCTTCCGTTCCTATGTTGATTTCTTTTACGGGCTCTACTGGCGTGAACACCGGCTTCGGATCCCCGAGAACTGGGACGTTCTTTGATTGCTATTTAGTATGTTTATGTCCTTCGTTGGCTGCTGAAGTACTTTTCTCTGTGTTTAGGACATTATCATCTTTGGTAAACCCCTTCCTGTAGTTTTCTTTAGGAACAGGTCTATGGCCTTCTCTTTCGCGGCTTCTTTATTTTTAATTCTTCGGGTTTTTCCCTTCTCTTCTTGTTCGTTGTTGATGCGATCCTGAGTGGCTTGGCACTCCCTTGCAGATACCCGATCTCCCTTGATTTCCATTACTCCCTAAGGTGTAGGGAATCTGAGATATTGGTAGTACGTTGCCGCCACTCCCTTGAGTTTATGTAGCCACTTTCGTCCGATAATGGCGTTGTAGGGGGATGGGGCGTGAACCACGCTGAATCGTGTTTCTACTTTCATGGGTCCGGCGTTAACTTGCAACATGATGTCTCCCAATGGCTTCGTGGGTGAACCATTGAATCCGTAGATGGTGTAATATGAGGTCATCAGCTGTTCTTCATGGAGTTTCATTCGTTTGAATGCGTCGTAGAATAGAACGTTTACTGAGCTTCCCCCGTCTATGAGGATCTTTTTGAGGTTACATCCGGCCACTGGTAGTGTGAGGACCAGGGGGTCGTTATGGTCTTCCATGTCCTCTTCGATATCCTCCGCATCGAAAATAATAGGCGAGTCCATCCACTCTTCGTGCTCTTCCACCTCTATCCCATTGATCTTATACGATTCGCAGCGGTCTTCGAACTGCTTCAGTAACCTCTTTCCTATCTGTGCTGTAAGTGAGGGCCCTGCGGCTTCAGAACACGAAATGGTGTTGATTGTGCGGTTCCCTTCTGGAAGCTGGACTGGCTTGGTTCGTTTGGATCTATCCTCGGTGACATCCTTTCGTATGTACTGTTTGAGATCGCCAGCATCGATTAATTTTTGGATCATTATTTTGAGGTTTTTACATTTTTCAGTCTGGTGTCCGTTGAAGCAGTGATATTCACAATAATCTTTAGACTTCTCGGTTCTCGAGGGCTGTTTTCCCTTAGACCATGGCCACTCCAGGTTTTCCCTTCCTTTGATCTCTCTCAGGATCCGAGCATAGCTAGCAATGAGCTTCGTGTAAACTTGATCTTCGAATTTTCGATCGCCTGTTCGTCGTTCGTCCCTTCGTTCCTTCCTATCTTCGTGAGGCCTCTCCGCTGAACAATTCCTTTTGGCCCCATTGGTTTGTTCTGCTGAATTGGTACGGTGAGACTTCTGCGTGTATGCCCTAGGGTTTTCACGCTGGATTTCTTCAAGACGAGCGTGCTTTTCAATAATTATTCGAAGATATCCCTCTGTCTTAGGTACGCTTACATGAATCTCAACGAATAGTGGACTCATTCGGTCTAATCCCCACTTGTAGCAGTTGATACTTACCACCGGGTCCACACTCCCTATAGCTTGGCAGACCTTGTGCCATCTGTTAGTGTATTCCCTCGTGGTTTCCTTATAGCTGATTGCTAGCGAAAAGAGCTTATCCATTCCAGTATTAACAGCCTTGTTGTACATGTAAGTTCTTAAGAACTTTTCCGCGAGTTGGTCGTAGGAGTGGATGGAGTCTGGAGGCAGATTATCAAACCAAGACAATGTCGATCCCTTCAGGCTCGATGGGAAGTACCTACAGAGTACTGCGTCGTTTTGACTCCTTCTATCCAAGACACGGTTATAATACTGAATGTGTGCAGCGGGATCACTGGATCCGTCATAGCATTCAAATGTCGGGACAGGGCACTTGAGTGGAATAGGGGTGCTGGCCAGGCGATGAGTTAGGGGTGTGGAGTTAGCCTCTCTCATGACCTCTTCTAACCTTCCCCCGCCTTGTCTACTTTTTAACTGCCTGATCTCTGCCATCATTTCATCACGCAGTTCTTCCATCGCGCGGTAGTGCCCTGCGCTCTTCTGCTCGTGATTGCTTGACTCTCCGTCGTTATAATCCGGGTCGGATGCGCTACTACCCCTTGCCGCTTTTCCATTTGCTGCTACGATGACTCTTCGGTCTCGGTTTGGTTCTGGTGCCTTTGAACTTGCTTCATCGAGTTGTTGGCTCGTCTTTGTGCTTAGGGCAATCCGGTCTTTTAAATCCTGGTTTTCTCTGGCCAACAGAGCTACAGCATCTGCGTAAATCTTCTGGCTCTTCTTCAATTCCTCAAGCTCGGCCATCAATCGATGTGATTGGTTCGACCCCTGATTGGGAGTTCCAGCTCGTGCTACTACGGCAATGGTGCCGCCTTCTTCTATGGTTTGCACTAAAGGTGGGGGAGGTTCAGCTTCGATTGTCGGCATTTCCAGATCGGGCGAAGTGCCCATATGCGGTGTTAGAGCCGCCGGCGAAGTTTGATTTTTCTCGTTTGTTGATGGCATTCCGAATGTCGGCGGGTGCGCGGGTTAGTGTGTTCTGGATTCATCCACCCTTTCTTTTGGTTGGTGAAATTGATTCGTAGCAAAAGTTTTGTTGGCTTCCGCAACCTTTGGGGAAGCCGCTGTTGTACTATACTTTGTTGCCGCTGCTCTGAGGGCCGCGGCTGCGACGGAGTTAGCGTTCATAGGCGAAGTGATTTCCGCAGTGTCCTGCCTCTGACTGGTCATTTTGGCTTTGTCTCCTTTCTGCTTGCTCCGGGTGATGATCGGGGTTGTCCTTGGTGCTTCCTTTGACGTGACTTTGGATTTTCCTGCTTCCTGCATCTTTTCCACTATCTACTTGATGGTTACAAAGATAGTCGAGTGACATTGGGGTTACATAGATCTGTATATTGTAAAGGACTAACTTACACTCACAATCTCTCTCTCCTTCCCTTCCTCAATTTTCCGATCCCTTACTCTTGGTGGAGAGAGGTGTATTTATAGGGTTAAAGTGTGGGACCCATCTCCGAGGACCGTTGGAACCTTATCTTCTTGTGTTTTGTGTCCATCACGCGGGGGTCTTCGTTTATTACTTCATCACGCAGAGTCGTCCTCGTTCGTTCCACGGGTTGATCGACACGTATGCTGCTCAGAGTGTTTAATTCGGGTAGTTGAGGTGCCTGCTCGTGTCAGGCAAGTGTCTTCTGCCCCTGTCACATCCATGTCAGTTCATTTTCTCTCCACCGTTGATCTTGGATTCTTTTGGGGATGAGATAAAGTAACTCTTCGGGAGTTATCTGGTGCTCCGCAGTTTATCGTGTTACCGGTACGTCTTTTTAACTTCTGCCCTTAGATTTGTTCGGGCAAAGATCCAACGTCGGCGGGATGGGCATCTTAGCTGTGGGCACATGTCATCATGCTTTGATGACTTTGTCCGCATGCTCTCCACGTATGTTCCTATATACACGTGTTTGATGATGAAATATGTGCACACAAAACTCTTTTGAATAGATGCACGATCGTGATTAGGCTTGGATGAAAGGGTTTGTACCGTGCATCTTCTTAAGAAACAAGTCTGTTACTACTAAATGTAGGACAGAATTATGCAATAAGAGAGAATGCGAAGTCGTTAAAGTATCAGACCTGTAATCCAGGTTGTTCTCTAAGGTTCACCATTGCTATTCCCGTGATTTGAAGTCCCTCTTTTGGTTCTAAACAATAATGCTTTATGATTAGCTAAAATCAACATTAACTGCTTGAGTTCGAGGAGGTGTAATAAGCTTTATGTGCGGAAACAAATGTGATAGTTACTCGAGTCCGAGGTTCGATGGTAATCCAAGTATCGCGATAATCCAGATGCAATCACGCCGAAAAGAACATCGTTGATAGTCTGCCACACAAATTTATAAACACGGTGAACAATAAAAGTGAAGTCCGGTTGTCCAAAAATGACGATAACAAAACGTCTTTTTTTTCAGTAGACAACATTGTGCAGTAATCGAAATAGCTGAAGTCAAACAAGTAAAGGAGACAGGAAGTACAGAACCGAAATAAAAAAAACATACTAAAAGATGGAGACAGATAGAGATCGACGATACTAACCGCGTTAAGGACGGCATTCTTGACAGATTTCATGTCGTCTAACTTGAACCTAGCAGTAGCAAGCTTCCTCGGCCAAAGCTGAACACCATGCCCACAACTTATCTTGCTTTTAGCATCTTTCAAACACAAGCTTCGAAGTAAGAAGCCCGTTCCATAAACAATAGTTAACCAAATCTTCATTACCAATCTCCAAATCATTTCCCGCATACTACTGCTGCTACTACTACTTTTGGTGCTATTTTTACGGATGCTGGGTAATTGATCAGGCTGGTCAACTTTCCTACACATAGCCAAAATCAAAGACATTAAAGATACCCCATCACCTAAAGCATGATTAATTCTCAATACTATGCAGTTTTGATCCTTCAATATATGTATTTCCCATAATGGTTTATCAATGTTGAGAGGCGATGAAACAGTAAGATCTGCCAAATACTCATTCACGATCTCGTCATCGCTAAGAATGCCGGATGGCGAATCACCATGGTCAATGTCTTGAATGACAAATATGTGTTTGTCTAAATTTACATCACCTCTTTTCCAATATTCTCTACCATTCTTGTTTTTTACTAAAACACTTTGAAATCTTGGGTGCTGAATCAAAATGGAGTTTTTTATTTCGGCTTTAACGGATTCTATGTTGATCCGGTATTTGGCATTGGTTATGCAATTGATAACTTGATTTCCTTCTTCTTGCAAGAACAGCCGCCCCACAGGGGTCACAGGTTCTTCTTTGTTCATGGTGGGTTTGAAAAACTTGTAGCACTTGTAATATAGAGATCAAAAGAGATACTGCAGTCACAGAGAGGAAATATGACTAGTGCTGTTTGATTCCAAGAAAGAGTTGGATTATAATCATTATTTTTAGAGTAAGTTGAATTTTAATAAGCAAATATGAAGTTATCGATTCATTCACAGTAGACAAAATACAAAATCATTAGTTAAATGCAACTTAACGGGGATTTCCCAACTACATGTGGCATGCCTATGCTTTTTAAAGTTTTTTTTTTTTTTTTACGCAGCCAACTGGTACAAAAACTAATCACACACTCTCACAGTTCTTGTATCGGAATAACCAGCAATATCAACGCCAAGCACAGTTTTTAAAAGCGTATGCTCCAATTCAATTTTTTCAAAAACGCCCCGATTGTACATATGAAGCTCTTGGAATGAGAAACGTGTAGTCGATGATTTTGACCAAAGTCAAAAGCATAAAATGGTCAAATTTCAAGAAATAATGCTTCAAGGATAGTGGGATCTGAACCTACCACCTTGTGTGTAATATGTGAGTGCTCAACCAGTGGCGGAACTAGGAACCTAGTGAAGGGATGGCTTGGCTATTTTTTAGCCCCGGCTTAATTTCAGGACATAGTTACTAAGTCCAATTAAAATAGGAAGTAAAAAAAACATGTTTTTGCACTTTTGGGGGTGACTTGAGCCAGGTAAAGCCCGCTCTTAGTTCCGCCCCTGTGCTCAACTACTGTTCAACATGGTTATTTGCAATAATATTTGATTATATTTTTTATTTATAAATGTTACATACCTATTTATAATATAAAACAGATCGTGGCTAAGTTAGCTTTTACAAAGAGTGGCTGAAATTTCATCTTGGAACTCAAATTTCGTCTGAATATTTACTCCCATACTTCCGAGATATAATTCCATAAATAAAAGAGTCCTAATTATTCTTAAAAACACCCTTAATTTGTTTTCCTTCCCTAAATTTTGGCCGCTAAGAATTTATTTCCTTATGGTAACCTGGAAGAGTTATATTTGGCAAACCTCTTGTATTGTATATTACCACGGATAGACAGTTCTTGCATAGGAATTGTGGTTACCAGTAACTACAATCACTGTATTGAGCTGCGTTCTTTTTTGGTTACTTAGCGAGGAAATTTTATCTAGATTCAGACCATGAATCCGTTATAGGAAGATTAAACATTAAGTGTAAGTGTAAAAACAAACTTTAAAGTGTTTTGTGAAGTTTTTGTTGATTGAAATATGAATTGGCCTAGCCTTCTAAGCATCCCTTCGAGAAACAACTAGTCGTCCAGCAGAGAAAGGCTTCGCCAAAGACGAAGCAAAATTCCAGGTAAAAAATAAAATTTAAACGCTCTGCACAGTTTGCACTATACATGAATCATCATTGTATGTACACCTTTCATCATCCACCACGTGTACAGAAAGAGACACGTGGACGGCATGCAAAACGAGATATCAAAACATGATAACAAACATCTCATCAGAAGATGCCACCGGTCAGCAGATCTGACGGTCAGGGACAGAGGATCACAGAGGTATGATGGCTTAGAGGATCACCAGATAATACCCCTTGGGTGTTAATACACCCAATCCCGAGGAAGATCCCAGATCAACGGTTGAGAGGAAGTTTGACTGACACAGATGTGACCAGACAAAGAGACACTTGTCTGACACGAGCAGACATCCATCAACCCGCATTAAATACCAAAGAGATATACACGTGTCAATCAGCTCGTGGAAGAGGCGAGGATAACCCTTCGTATTCAAGCTCAGGCCGCAGCATATGCCGAAGACCTCTGCGTAATGGGCACAAAGCACAAGAAGATAAGATTACAACGACACCTCAGAAGTAGGATCCACGTTCCAACCCCATAAATACCCCTCTACACTGAGAGAGAAAGGGACGACCAATCCAGAGAAATTATAGGAGAATATAGGAGAGAGAAATAGGAAGAGTAAGTAATCCCCCTACTTCCGCAGACCTATGTATACTCTAAAGTCATTCGACTATCTTTGTAATTATTTAATACATAGTGAAACACCATCCCTATGGATGTAGGCCTTAGTGCCGAACCACGTAAATCTTTGTCTTATTTACATTTCAGCACTTTACATTCAGCGTTGAACTTCATGTGCTTTACATTTATACTTGGTTCTCTGTTTATTCCTTTATACGAACATTATTTATGATAATATTCGACTAGACAATGACAAGCTCGAAGGCTTTGAGTCGATGAATCGATATAATCATCCTCTTTACACATACGACGCACAATTTTAGAATTAGAATGTATGCGAATATTGTTTGTGAACACGTGGATGGCTTCGTGATTTATGTGTTCACAATCTGGCGCTAGAAACAGGGACTTTGTCCCGGTAAAAGATTTATCTTATCCTGTGATTTCACCTTAAACGCGCATTATGGTTGTCCCCTATTCTGGGTTCAGCGTGCTTTCAAAACCTTTTTTATTCTGGGTTCATGGTCTTCATTTTCACAAACACCATTTCAAAGCAGAAAATCCACGGCTATCTATCACAGATTTGCACGTGAGGCGTTTTTTTTTTTAAAACTAAGACTTAATAATCCAGATTCATGAGTTCTCGCTACGGATCTGCCTTTTCAAGAGTTTTCCTTTTCAAAAGTAGTCTGAAAACAAGGTCCATGATTGTTTATTAGAGGATTTGTATTGCGAAAACTAGACCGATGGAGTCTTTATGTTTCTCTTTTTAAGGCCCTTGGGCAGCTCATTTCCTTTATTCCACAAATTTTGCGGATACGAATGGCACTAACCCGATCCTCGTGGATATCTTTGGTTCTCTTTATTTATTCCCCTATGCAGAAAAACTAAAAATGGAAAAGATACTAGAGGCAGGAAAAACCAAAGCCTCATCAAAGGAGACACCGAGGATTACCCCGGTCATGACCCGAAGCAAGCAGAAAGGAGACAAAGCTAAAACAGCTACTCAGAGGCAGGATGCTGCGGAAATCACCTCACCTATGAACACTAACTCCATTGCGCGGCTCTCAAAGCAGCAGCCACAAAGAACAACGCAACTGTTGCGGCCCTCCAGGCTACAGAAGCTAACAAGACTTTGGTTTCAAACCAAATCCATCAACAAAGAGAGGGGGGCAGAATCTATGACACATCAGCCCGCACATCCACCAGTCTTCGGAATGCCGTCAACCAACGGTCAGAATCAAACCATACCAGTGGTTTTAGTACCGCGGGTGGAAGCTCAACCGAGGGGACCAAACTTGGAGATACCAACAATTGAAGCTGATCCTCTACCACCCTTAATACACACAGTAGACGAAGGGGGAACTATGGCCGTAGGGGTACAAGCCGGAACTCCCAATCAGGGATCAAACCAGTCCCACCGACTGATGGTAGAGCTCGAAGAATTGAAAAAGAGCCAGCAGGTCTACGCAGATGCGTAGCTCTTCTGGCCAGGGAGAACCAAGACTTGAAAGATAGGATTGCCCAAAGCACGAAGACTAGCCAACAACTGGACGAAGAAATTCTAAGCACCAGAGCCTAATCGAGACCGAAGAATCATCCTAGCAAACGCCAGGGGAAGCAGTGCATCCGATCCGGAATATGCCGCCGAAGACTTAGACTATTATGACAGTGAAGTTCGAAGAAAGAAACGCTCAACTGAGCATGAGAACGTGGGATATTACCGCGCAATGGAGAGCTGCGTGATGAGATGATGGCTGAGATCAGGCAGTTAAAAGCCAGACAAGGCGGAGGAAGGCTTGAAGAGGTGATGAAAGAAGCTAACTCCACGCCCCTAACTCATCGCCTGGCAAATACCCCCATTCCGTTAAAGTGCCCTGTCCCAACTTTTGAATGCTATGACGGATCCAGTGATCCCGCGGCACATATCCGGTATTATAATCGTATCTTAGCCCGATGGAGTCAAAACGACGCCGTCCTCTGTAGGTATTTCCCATCAAGTCTGAAGGGATCGGCTTTGTCTTGGTTTGACAACCTGCCACCTGATTCCATCAACTCCTACGATCAACTCGCAGAGAAATTCTTGAGAACCTACATGTACAACAAAGCTGTCAACACCGGAATGGATAAACTTTTTTCTCTGGCAATTGGTTACAAGGAGAACACGAGGGAATACACCAACAGATGGCACAAGATCTGCCAAGCCATAGGGAGTGTGGATCCCGTAGTAAGCATCAACTGCTACAAGTGGGGATTAGACCGAATGAGTCCACTATTTGTTGAGATCCACGGAAGCGTACCTAAGACAGAAGGAGATCTTCGAATAATTATTGAGAAGTATGCTCGTCTTGAAGAAATCCAGCGTGAGAACCCGAGGGCACAAGCAGAGGTCTCACCGTACCAATTCCGCAGAACAAACCAGCGGGGCCAAAAGAAATAGCTCAGTGGAACGACCGCACGAAGATAGGAAGGAACGAAGAGATGAACGACGAAAAGACGATCGAAAATTCGAAGATCAGGTTTACACGAAGCTCAATGCTAGCTACGCTCGGATCTTGCGAGAGATCAAAGGAAGGGAAAATTTGGAGTGGCCGTGGTCTAAGGGAAAACACCCCCAAGACCGAGAAGTCTAAAGATTACTGTGAGTATCATTGCTTCAATGGACACCAGACCGAGAAATGCAAAAACCTCAAAATAATGATCCAAAAATTGATTGATGCTGGCGAACTCAAGCAATACATACGAAAGGAGTCACCGAGGACAGATCCAAACGAACCAAGCAAGTCCAACTTCCAGAGGGAAACCGCACAATCAACACCATCTCGTGTTCCGAAGCCGCAGGGCCCTCACTTACAGCGCAGATAGGAAAGAGGCTACGAAAGCAATTCGAAGACCACTGCGAATTATATAAGATTGATGGCGTAGAGGTGGACGAGCACGAAGAGTGGATGGACGCACCTATCATCTTCGATACTGAAGATATGGAAGACCATAACGATCCCTTGGTCCTCACACTACCAGTGGCCGGATGTAACCTCAAAAAGATCCTCATCGACGGGGGAAGCTCAGTGAACGTTCTATTCTACGACGCCTTCAAACGGATGAAGCTCCATGATGAACAGCTGATGACCTCTTATTACACCATCTACGGGTTCAACGGAGCGCCCACAAAGCCATTGGGAGACATCGTGTTGCAGGTGAACGCCGGGCCCATGAAAGTAGAAACACGATTCAGCGTGGTAGACGCCCCATCCCCCTATAACGCCATTATTGGACGAAAGTGGGTACATAAACTCAAGGGAGTGGCAGCAACTTACTACCAATATCTCAGGTTCCCTACACCCGAGGGAGTATGGAAATCAAGGGAGATCGGGTCTCTGCAAAAGAGTGCCAGGCCACTCAGGATCGTATCAACAACAGGAAGAGCAGCGAAAAACCCGAAGGATCAAAAATAAAGAAGCTGCGAAAGAAAAGGCCATAGACCTGTTCCTCAAGGAAACCGCAGGGAAGGGCTTGACAAAGATGATAATGTCCTTAACACAGAGGCAAGTACTTCAGCAGCCAACGAAGGACAGAAACATACCAAATAGCAATTAAAGAACGTCCCAGTCCTTGGGGACCCGAAGCCGGTGTTCACACCAGTGGAGCCCGTAAAAGAAATCAACATAGGAACGGAAGAAAACCCGAAGATGATCAAAGTAGGGACCATAATGGACGAAAAAAGAGAAGATTCCTTAACCAAATTACTTAAAGAATACGCGGATGTATTCGCCTGGAAGTTAGGAGACATGCCGGGGATTGATCCAAAATAATCCAACACGAGCTGCGCATCAAACCAGGCACGCCACCTTTCAGGCAGAAAATAAGAAAAGTTGCACCAGAGTATCATAAGGCAGTAGAAAAAGAACTTCGGAAACTACTAGAAGCAGGCTTCATCAAGGAAGTCAAATACCCTACATGGATCTCCAACATGGTCGTCGTTCCTAAGAAAAATGGAGGGGTTAGGATATGCATCGACTTTACTAACCTCAACAAGGCATGTCCAAAAGACAGCTATCCCTACCGAGCATAGATCAACTGGTTGAAGCAGTGGAAGGGTACGAAGAGCTGTCATTCATGGACGGATATTCTGGTTACAACCAAGTAGCCCTGGCAGAAGAAGATCAACTACACACACATTCTACACCCACAATGGCCTTTATTGCTACACTAGAATGCCCTTTGGACTTCGAAACGCAGGGGAAACTACCAAGAATGGTCGATGCTATCTTCAGGCCATGGATTGGTAGTACCCTAGAAGTCTACGTTGATGACATGCTCGTCAAAAGTAGGCTGCGCAAAGATCACCACCAGGACCTGAGAGATATTTTCGAAGCAATGAGGAAACATCACATGAAAGTAAATCCAGAAAAATGCACCTTCGGTGTCACCTCAGGGAAATTCCTCGGATATCTGGTAACAAAAAGGGGTATTGAGGTAGACCCCGCGAAGATTCAGGCCATAGTGGAAATGCCATCTCCGAAGAATTTAAAAGAAGTGCAAAAGCTCAATGGGTCCTTAGCAGCCTTGGGCAGATTTATTGCCCGATCCTCGGACAAATGCAAACATTTTTTCAATATTCTCAAAAAAGGGAGTAAGTTTGAATGGACCGCAGAATGCGAAGAAGCCTTCCAAAGAATCAAGGAATACCTGGCTTCAATTCCAATCCTGCAGAAGCCTGATCCTGATGAGGTTTTGGCATTGTACATAGCAGCGACAGAAGACGCAGTTAGCGCAGTGTTGGTCAAAACCAATACGAAGATAGAACAACCTATCTATTATGTCAGCAAGACCCTCAATTCTGCGGAAAGGAATTACACGAAGATCGAACAACTCATCCTGGCATTAGTATGGGCTACTCAAAAGCTGAGAACCTATTTCCTAACTCACTTCATCCGCGTCCCATGCAAAGCACCACTGGAAGCAGTCCTCAAAAGCGCGGGAAAAGTAGGTAGAATAGCCAAGTGGAACACCCACCTGGACCAATTCAACATCATTCATGAAATTCAACATTCCCAAAAATCCCAAGTTTGGCGGATTTCTTAGCAGACCTCCCCCTGGACAACGATGAAGAGATTAGGGGAATACCAGAAGCCGACGAGGAAAGCAAGGATCCAGTTGATGTCCTCGAACCCGCGAGTCAAAGACAATGGGAAGTCTTCGTTGATGGTTCCAAAAATAAGGAAGGGGCAGGAATAGGCATCGTCATCACCACCCCAACCGGAGAAAGGATCGTACAGGCACTCAGGTTAGAATTCAAAGAGCATACTAACAACATCGTCGAATACGAGGCAGTCGTACATGCCATCCGTTTAATAATAGAAATGGGGGTAATCGATGTAAGACTGACAAGTGATTCACAACTTGTCATACAGCAAATAGGGCTCGAGTACAATGTGTACGACGACACCCTCTCAGCTTACATGGCCTTGGTCCAAACATTGGCATCACAAATTCCAAACATCAAGTTCCAGCACTTATGCAGAAGGGATCTCAGGCACGCGGATGCCCTAGCATATAGGGGAAACAACAATCGAGAGCGAAAGAGACAGAAAAATGAATGATATTATCTTGCTCAAAAGAATGACGATAATAAATGACTAAAGAACAAGAATATAAAACAAGAATATGATGAACTTTTATCCTCTTCTTGTCAGTGTTCATCCTATTCTTGTTTTCTATTCTTGTTCTTTAGTCATTTATTATCGTCATTCTTGTGAGCAAGATAACATCATTCATTTTTATGTCTCTTTCGCTCTCGATTTTTCTGTCAATCAGCTCGTGGAAGAGGCGAGGATAACCCTTCGTATTCAAGCTCAGGCGGCAGCATATGCCGAAGACCTCTGCGTAATGGGCACAAAGCACAAGAAGATAAGATTACAACGACACCTCAGAAGTAGGACCCACGTTCCAGCCCCATAAATACCCCTCTCCACTGAGAGAGAAAGGGGCGACCAATCCAGAGCAATTATAGGAGAATATAGGAGAGAGAAATAGGAAGAGTAAGTAATCCCCTACTTCCGCAGACCTATGTATACTCTAAAGTCATTCGACTATCTTTGTAATCATTCAATACATAGTGAAACACCATCCCCGTGGATGTAGGCCTTAGTGCCGAACCACGTAAATCTTTGTCTTATTTACATTTCATCACTTTACATTCAGCGTTGAACTTCATGTGCTTTACATTTATACTTGATTCTCTGTTTATTCCTTTATACAAACATTATTTATGATAATATTCGACTAGACAATGACAAGCTCGAAGGCTTTGAGTCGATGAATCGATATAATCATCCTCTTTACACATACGACGCACAATTTTAGAATTAAAATGTATGCGAATATTGTTTGTGAACACGTGGATGGCTTCGTGATTTATGTGTTCACAATCATGTTCCCATCCACAGTAAATTGTCAGTTAATTTATAATTTCTATTCCAGAGGCATAATGTTTGTCAATCCACGCTCCAAAATTGAGAAATCCGGAATGCTAAAGCAGTACGGAGGTGAAATGCAAGCAATATAGTACGTTACCCGAATGAGATAATTACATAATAATATAAGCGTAACAGCCTACCCGGATGCTCAATGTCGGATGAATATTATTATTGGGATATCTTACTACAATGTTGCGGACATTTAATCAGGAAACTGGAGATAATCATTTGTTGGAAGACTCACGGACATTATACGACGATGCATCATTATATATCGAAATGTACTTATAAAACTCAAAACAACCGTAAAATACATAATTTACAAGAAAAATAGCAAATAAAGCATAAACAACATCACAATACCAATTTGGGACATGAAAAATCTGATGATTCTAACCATCTCTGCCAGCATGGTATTCTCTTAAATACAATACCAAAACCGTTTGCCAGAATGGCATTCATATGAGATTCAATATTGATTCTCAATGTTGAAGAGTCTTCAACATAAATTCAATGCCTACAATAATTATAACTGAAAGTTTTCATTTAGGGTTCGTGATTCTAACCTAAAACCACTACTTTAAATTGATTAAAACACTTATTAAAAAAATTTACAATCACTTACCTTCTCACATAAGCCATTTGATTGGTCTGAATCATCTTCTTCTTCAACAACAATCCGATGTAATCAATTTTCAAGTATTTGTTCCACTTTTGATTTTGATTTAGCCGCTTCCGGATTAGGTTTAGGTCGAGTTTTTTTGCGTGGAGGCATATTCATAGAATTGATTAATCGACCTAGAGAATGTTGAAACGACGATGACATCATATTGAAAGATGGTGGGGGAAATATTAAAAAAACGTCCATAAGAGCTGCCAGGGGAGAGAAGGAATTGGGGATATTGTGAATGATTTTAGGTTTTACATTTAGGTTTTTATCTTGGTGTAAAGGTAATATATTAAATTCCCTAGTTGAAAATACGGGGCTACCAAAATACACCACCAACTTTTTCTTAGGCAACCTGTATGGACTAAACTCAAATACAATTCAGAGAGTTACAACTTAATGAATCTCAATCAGGAATTATATGAGGAGTTTATGTCTCTTTCTCTCACAATTAATATGTAAACGGAAACAAGTCTGTGAACTTGATTATACCGTGAGAGTTCTTGGACGATTACAAAGATTAATATCCAAGATCAATCAAGTCGTATCCAACAATTACGATGGACTATCTACTTTGATTGATTTACGTACAACCTGTGATATTTCAATTATAAAGATAAACAATCTAATGCAGAAAAATAAATAACACAGACACTAGAAATTTTGTTAACGAGAACACTGCACTTGCAAAAAAAAAACCGAGACTTGTCCAGATTTGGACACCAAACTGTATTAAGTCGTTACAGACTCTAGCCTACTATCAAAACTTCTGACTGGAATGTAGTTCAGAACGAATCCAGCATGACAGTAATTCAGTTACAGTCACGCTCCTTACGCCTTTTGTATCTCGCAAGACTCTGCACAATTGATTCCCTTAGTCGGCGTCCTTTGCATCCTAAGATTTGCTCAACTCAATTGAAGACTTTAAACCAATTTGTCTCCCACAGATAAGCATATATGTGATTTCCGTTTTGATCAAAAGATTAAGGTGATATAGGAAATTATTTGCAATAGACAAAGTCTAGCGAACCTCAAAATCCAGTACTTTTGACTCCCGAAGAGCATCCTAGATTATTATTCACCTTACAAGTAAAACCTACTCCGATTTCAACAAAGAATCATTATAGAGGAATATACCTGTGGAATCATAAAGTCTGAGACGAAGAAACTTTGCGATTTCTATCTATCTTGCCTAATCAGGTGAGACTCAACAATCAGTAGCAAGATCATGATACACGGACTATCAAGATAAAGATAGTCGTACCTGGCTTTATGAATCCATAAGCGAAGTCTTTTTATTCGCTCAACCTAAAAAGGTTTAAAGGAGAAGACGACTCTAGTTACAACTAGGATACATAAGAAAAGCGTCAGGGATTCAAAGATCCTAGTTGCTTGAGTTTCTCCTAATATAGACTTTCAAAATCAAAGGTTGCTTTAGATTTAAGATAAGATAGATTTGGAATCAAGAAATCAGTATCCACCATTAGATGAATTTTTGATTTGAGATTAAAATAAAAAATTACACACTATGGTTAGGATGAACCGTAAGCAAACCGTGTATAATGACTTATTCATGAAAGGTTAGATGAAACTAGCCAGACGAACTATAAGCTTAACCATTTTCATATAGCACTTTAAGGATTTAATCTTGAGTCACAACCATAGATTATAATGTGATCAAATATGTCTAGATGTGCTTTTAGAGAGTTGTTCAAATGATGATTATCTCATAGAAATAATTCTAACACATCTGAAAATATTCGACAGAGTAAGTATGTGTACTTACTTTCCAGTTCGTGAGTTATTTTTTCATGGTACGTGTACCGGGTTTGTATACCCTTAAGACAAAACAAGTTCACAAGTCCACATAACTTTTTCGGTATGCATACTAGGTATGTGTACCAAAAGTAATTGCCGAATTATAGCTACGCCGGTACGTGTACTGGGTACATGTACTACAGCTCCGTACTTATAACAGTTGCGCCAGTATGTAAGCTAGTATGTGCAGTGTCATGTACCCAGATTTACAGTAGTTTTATATCTCTCTAATAATCAATTTGAAACATTCATGATTAACATCAATGACACATATAACTGCTCCAGGTTATTTTCAAATGATTAACTTGAGTCACGATTTAGGCCATAAATAATAAATTGTTTTTAACCAAATTCATCAAGTATGAACAAATTTTCTTAAACTTAGTCAACATATTTCGAGAATAATTAACAAGATAAACCTGACTCGAAAATTCTGTTGTGCATGTTGTTAGAGCACTGCTCGGTCGAACTCGCAAGCGTTGTTATCTCAAGCTTGTTTGTCAAGTTTAGTTCCCAAAACTATAAGTCTTGATTTCTAGTCTACTTATAGCTAAGTCTCGGATTATGATAATAAGTGTAGTTGAGCATTATACTTCACGGCGTTCATCGATTGAAGACGAAGAACTACTAAGGGGAGCTTGTGGAACTTCATCAACAAAAGGTATGTGGAGACTTGAACTCATCTGTCACTCAAAAGTCTATCTACTCTATCTCCTATTTGAGACAAAAGTCGTATAGCTATATAGACTTCGATTATACACAATCGATATTTCGAGCTGAGTTTAACTCGCTTACATCTTTCTCGAAATATGTGTTGGTAAGCTTTAGCTTTGACCAAGTTCATCTTATATTTTTGACGAAAGTCAAAATATGATCATGTGAAAATCGCCTGGTAACATCTTACATGATTTGTGTGAGACAGTCATTTGATGTAGACTCAGAATCTTTCGTATTGATCATTATGTCACTTGAAAATTGCTTTGAAGCTAATAGTTTGTGTGAGACAACTACTGTCGTCTTCTAAGAATATTTCAATAATTGAAATGGGAGTTTATAACAATTAACCATGGTTGGATATGACACAGTATGCGTACTTGTATGCTAAACTGTTGCAAGTTATTCCAAGTCCGGGAACCATAGCATGCATACCCGTATACGTACTGGTTGGTTAATGAAAGTCCGGGAACTTAGTATGTATACCCGCATGCGTACTGGCGTAAAGTTCATGTCCGGAAATTCGACTGAGTTTGGAGGTATGCGTACCCGTTCGCATACTGGCGAACCCAAACTTAGTCCGGACACTTAGGTATGCGTACCTATTTGCATACTTGAGTAGGTTATATTCTAAAATCGGTTTGTTCATGAACTAATACATTTATATATTAAGGAATGCAATCTTTTGCAAACGGTGGCTATAATGTTCATGAATTGCTTCGAGTGAATCAAAATCGATTTTGCTTCAATTGTCTCTTGTATACTTGTATGAGAATATAAAAAATTGAACAACTCTAGAACTAGTTTCATTTGAGTCATTTGAACTAGTTATGGTTAAGATGAATAAGGTTGATATGAAAGTGTTCATATGGCTAACTTCGCTTAACTATTGTTGAGCCAACAAGGTGCACACGTTTAGGTATGGTTACTCATATCTAAATGAAGTCACGTTTCATTTGTGTGTAACAAGCTACGTTCGATCTAACGGTTGAAAGATATTATCTTGAGTCTAATCAGGTTTTCATCTAACGGCGAATATTGAATGCTTTGTTACCAAGGTAGCATTGATTGCAAACCCTGATTTGAAGACTATATAAGGAGAACTCTAGCAACTGGGAAACCTAATCCCCACACCTCCTGTGTGATACTAGTTACAAGTAGAGTTGATTCTCCTTTAACCTTAGATTTTTTCCAAAACCCTGTAGGTTAACGACTTGGAGACTTCATTGGGATTGTGAAGCCAGAGCCAACTATTTTCTCTGTACTTGTGTGTTCTGATCTTGTTGTTTTATATCGTATTGAGATATAATCTCCGATAGGCAAGATATAAAGTAGTCACAAACATCTTCGTCTCATCGTTTGTGATTTCACAATATCTTGTTTCGCTACCATACGATTAAGATTATTATGAGGTGATTGACATTACTAGTTTGTTCTTCTGGAATATAAGACCGGTGTATTAGTTCATGTTCACCTTGGTTTATCAAAAGACAGAACAAAACTCATCGGTATTTCTATGGGAGACAGATTTATCTATTCAATAGACTTTTCTGTGTGAGACAGATTGGTTTATCAAGTCTTCGACTTTAGGTCGTAGAAAGTCTTAGTTGTGGGTGAGATCAGCTAAGGGAATCAAGTGCGCATAGTCCTGCTGGGATTCAGAATCGTAAGGAACGTGACTGTACCATGATCAGTTTGAGATTGGTTAGGTCTCAACTACATTCCAGTCCGAAGTTAACTTGGAGTAGGCTAGTGTCTTTAGCGTCTTAATACAGTGTGGTGTTCAAACCTGGACTAGGTCCCGGGGTTTTTCAGCATTTGCGGTTTCCTCGTTAAAAAAGATTATGGTGTCTGTGTTATTTCTTTTCCACATTATATTTGTTTATATAATTGAAATATCACAGGTTGTGCGTAGTTCAATCAATTAGATAATCCAACCTTTGGTTGTTGATATAAATTGATTGACACTTGAACATTGGTCTTTAGTACCGTTCAAGTTGTTTCACATAATAATCAGGCTCGCGGATTTGTATCTGTTTGATTTGCTGATTACATTGTGAACAGAGATACAACTCTTGGATATATTTCCATTGATTGAGTCTGACTGTCTAGTTGATTCTCTTAGAATTATATTGGAGTTCGTCCATACAAATTGCCTAAACGAAATATTGGGTGAGGTTGTTAGACCCCTGCTTTTTCACATGTAAAGTCTACTTTAGTCATGCGACATTGTCTCATAGATAGAAAGGTGAAAACTTGAGTAATAGGTGGTTCAGTCTTCATTTACCTTTTGTTGATGAAGTTCTCCCAAAGCTTCAATTGGTCTTCGCCTTCAAACGGTAGAACGCATTGATATCTGGTACTCAACTACACACTTCTCCTAATCCGAGACTTGACTAAATGTAAACTAGAAATCAAGATATAGTTTTGATCAACTAAAGTTGACAACAAGCTTGAGATAGCAACACTTGTGAGTTCGACCGAGCAATGCTCTAACAATCTCCCTCTTTGTCAATTTTTGTGATAAAACTATCAATATATATGGATTAAAAAATAAAGCTTCAAAACTCTGGAATCCATCATGCTTGATTTCCTTGGTTCTCAAACTCATTGAATTCTTCGTTACTTCAAGTTTCCAATGATTCTGAACGTGTTCAACTCAACATCGTTATTGTAGTGCGAAACTACTAATTAATTCTCCCCTTTTTTGTCAATAAAAATTGGAAAAGGTACGAAAACAATGGGATCGTAATGAATTATAACAAAAGATACTTCAAGACTAAAAAACACATATCAACTTTAACTTAGAGGATACCACAGAGTGTAAATACTTAGTGTTTCATCTAGGAGATTTAAGATACAAGCATCCCTATATATTCCACATCCACTTTCCCCACAAAGATATATCAATTAAGCACAAGTTCATAAAAATCTCTCCCATTTGATTTCATTCCCACGAGAATAACATGAGTGACCTTACTTTAATAATAAGAAGGATTTTGTCGGACATTAACAAATTACATGGATTTGTACCCTAAACATCCACATAAATTAATCCAAAATCCGATTACGAACAACGAGAGAATTTGATCGATATGATCAACATAAAAAAATCTTACAGAGTTTGATGATGCAGTAATTACACAAGATTATGACCACGAGTAGATCATACTGCGATAATTCTGCCAAAGTTTATTCTACTTTTAGTTCATAAAACTTAATAGATTTAACTTTTGAGCATATATGAGATATCAGTTCAATTCTCAAAATTAAAGGACACATATATCTCATAAGACTTTGCAATACATATAACCAATAAAGTTTAAATACTGCAAGTTCATCTTCCAAAAACTCTAGAATTTAAATAAATAAACCTAAAAACATGCAAGATGAAAATCGTTGGAAATAGCTTGTATATTCACAATATATGATATATCGCACCCTAGTTATCCTTCTCAAACACGAGAATAAATTCTCAAAAGAAGTTTCCTAGTAACCCATCGCAGGTTATTTCTAATAGCTTGAGCGGGGAATTCCTTCTCGTTGTTGAAGAACTCGTTGATGATTGGATCATTCAGTTTTTCCAAGTGTTTAGAGATGTCAGTTAACTCACTATGTTCTGCTCTCAGCTTACGCGAGTGGTATTTGACTGAGCCAGCATGCGTTCATAGTAAGTTATCTCATCTAAAGGGCGATTGATTCGAGATTTCAAATCATTCCTTTAGGACACAAAGTTCTTCATTGTAGCCCTAAAATCATTATACTGACGACATATAGATAAAAAAGAAGTTGATGGAGAACCTTCTTCATCTCCAGGTGATTTCTCATTTCTGATCCTTGACGATTTGATTCTTTCACCAAAAAAAAGGTTAACAACTTTTACTACATCCTTTTTAGTGACAACTCTAGTTACAGGATCCACTGAATCATATTTCCTCAAGAAGAAGAGAATAAAGAAGTAATCCTAAATAAGAGAAATCATCGTCCTTAAGGAGGTCCGTAAACCAGTGCGGCCTTAGTATAAACTTGTCGTCTGTAAGCCATAAAATACACAAATTTTGACAACCTTTTACATTTTTGGTTATACTAATTATTAGTTACTTATCCTCATGAATTTATATCATAGTTATGTCAACATAATATTGAATCTTATTCTTAGCTCTTATGAACAAGTTTTAGATCACAAGAGATATTGGTTCAAAAATTATGGATTATAGATAGGTGATGGAGCAAAAATATGCATTCTAGATTTTGGAGCTAGCTCAACAAGATCACATACACCAAGATCTCTAAGAAAAATATAATGAGGTGATTCACATATACAATTAATAAACTCATCAAGAACATAAAGTGGTTCAAGTCATACTTGAGTAACCTTGTCATCACAAAATGTATTGTGATGAGTTTTGTGCAAGCCTCGTTTTCTCAAGCTAAAAGGTTGAGGCTGCACTCATTACTGCAATTAAGTAGTGATGGGGTGATTAGGACACTGTTCTTTTCTTATATAAAACGTCGAAACGTCCACGAGTGAAGCAACCCACTAATAGAACTCTTCCTAGTTCGGAAGATCCCGAAATTGGTAAATCGATTCAACACAAACAATCATCGTCCAAAGCGATTAAAGAAGACGATCAAACAATTTCTCAACTGCAGTTAGAATAAATGGCTCGAAACAGGTACTCTTCTATCAACCCAATACTCTATTTAGGTTTTAGCAACATGCATTCACTCAAAAATAGATTTTCGTGAAATCATATTTGTCTAGATTTACAGGAATCAGGTTACGCTAATGCATATGTATACCGATTGCAATAGAAAACGGTGGTTGTTAATGCCTACAACTGCAGATTATACTGGATGTGTTTTGTGGTTCAAAAAATGTTTAACCTGAATCTGTCATTGTTAATAGTAATATAGACCGATTCCGTTGTAGAAATTTCTTATATGTTTTTGTTCATGAAATCCGATTATGTAAATGTTCACGTATACCGATTCAGTATTCTTTGATTTGTTAACTCCCAAGATTAGGATTGGTCCATGTAAATATCCACATAGACCGATTATTTTTCCAGAAAAATGCAATTTTTCCTGTATTCTTTATATCATGAAATCGGAGTACATGAGATTTTATAAATGCCGAATCATGTTGTGCATTGTTGACAATCGGTGTATGAGGACATATCGGGCTCTCCAATTGTGTAATTGGAATTTCATAATATGGTTTGATATGATTTGTTATGTATCGTGTATCCCCATAATCTATAGGGACAACCAGGGGAAGCAACATCAAGCTTAAAAGAGAGCGAAAGAAAAAAATCTTGCTTCTCATCCGAGTATTCCACCTAGTCGAGAGGGCGATGATGTGTTCTAGAAAGTGGTAATAAGAATTCGATTCTCATACTGGTAAAGATTTTGATTTTAAATTCTAAAAATAAATAAAGAAAACTCAATCGAAAGTTTATATCAAGATTTTAAAAAACACTGAGACTCGGGATCCGCTATTTTCCAATTTTTATGTGATCCAATCAATAATAATCATACAGCTCATACACTAAAAGTGATTCTAATATATTACAACAAGTAGATTTTTAGAATAACAATGTAAACCGAAAGCATAAAACACCAAAACCCTAGGCTAAGCATGTTATAGCAATAGAAATCACAATTCCTTAACAAAAATCAATAAATCAATTTTTAGTCAAGGAAAATAATCATAAAATTGCAATAATTGATTAAATTAAAATTACCACACAAATCTTGGAAAAATTGCTTCCTCCATCGTCTCAGCAAAGGATTTTAGCTCCTCATATCAATCAGGTGCTCAAAATATTTGTTCATAGCTCAAAAGTGTATTAAAAAGGAGAAAAACATATAACTCAGGGAATTCGCAACAGTTATAAACGTTGCCAACTCACTATTATACGGATGTGTGGGAAATTGGAATTAGACGTTGCAATAGAAGTGTTACAAAAATACGACTAACTTCTTCTTCTTCTTCCTTGCCTGCAACTATGGTTCTTCCCTAATTTTTTTTCTTCTTCTTTTTATTATGTGATGCTCTTAATCTCTCTGCAACTAACCCTAAAGTCTTGATACCCCTTCTAGGACTTTGCCCCTCGGTATATATACCCTGACGGTTCCAAAAATATCTCGAGAAATCCTTATAAAATCCTCTTTTCTTTCGGCAAAAGTCTCGGACTTTATATTCCTTTACGTGTATTATGCTCCCTTTTTAACTCGAAACTTCCTATATCATCGATTATAAAAATATTGGAGAGATACTTGCATAAAATACATGACCAAAATTCTTCCATGTTTCTGTGAATATCCTTTTCTTCCCCGACAATAACTGGTTCCTTGTTTTAGCGAGATCTTTTTTTTTCTTTCCTTTTTTTACGATTCCTTAAGACATATCAATCCTATTTTACTGAAGCAGGTTTAAACCAACCAAACGATGTGAGAAAATCCGAATAAATCTCACCCAAAACCAACCTACAGAATTACGCGGGTGATTGGATTTTTTCCCGCCAATTTCTTTTCAAACGATGAAGAAGAAGGGCAGCCCTTATCCAAAATGTGTCTTCCTTATCAACTGGTGTGCCTTTATCTAACATTGGGGTGCCAATAGTAAATTATAGGTTCATTTAACAATTATTGGGTGCTAATATCATTTTTACGGGGTGCTTTTAATACATTTTTGGGTGCCTTTAGTAATTTTCTCATGGGAGTGCAAATACCACTTTTCGAGCAACTTTTTCCACCAGAGTTTATTTCTCCAAAAACACTTACATACACATAAAACACCATACTAAGTACAAAAATGAGCATTATCAATATATAAAATTAAGATAAATCAGACACGAAAATGTGTCTATCAGGCGCTATGAAATTGGATGCCAAATAGTATGTGAATACCAATATTCTGCGGAGCACGTGTCACGATCTCAGTGGTCGCATACAAGATAACTGTGTAGCCCTTGCTATACATAGGAATCCGAGTGACAGAGGATACCTTCGTAGATATACTTTATCTCGTCCCAAGAAAGGATGCCTCGACGGCTAAGATGAAATAAGTAAAATCCTAGTCTATGGGGAGGCAGCTGGCGAAGGGACAAAGGTAGATGACATATCTAATCAGCAGTAAATGCACAAATCTCTTATTTACACGCATAATCAAGGCACGTGAAGAGAGATGATGTGGCGGAACCCGATTGGCAGAGGCTGGCAGTGAACGAAGGTACAATATGTACTAAGGCTGGGAAGTTACCGAAGGAACGTGGGTCAGCTGAGGTGGCAGAGTTCGACTGGAGAAAGCACGTGGAGAACGAAGGTACCATATGTATTAAAGGCATATCAGGAAACGATGGACCCAGAGGCAGCAAAGATATACTTGGAGCATAAGGGGCTATAGATACCAAGCCTCACCAACAACCTAAGGGCATTCAATACCTAGGAGAGAAGATCTAGTCTTAAGCTTTATTCGGAGTCGAGAAGATCAAGCCTAAGACATTCAACACTCAAGGGACATGACGCTTCAACGTTCAAGCATCTAAGAAGCCTTAAAATTGTACTCCCAATCAAAGAGTACACCTTCGATAATGGTGCATCTGGCTTCAACATAAATATCTCGACGATGATTCAACATCAATACGATCAAAGTGTAACCGAACTACAATCGATAAGTCTTCACTATCCCATGATAAGACTTCTGAAGCAGATGCAACATCATTCATCAATGGATGGCACTAACTCCTTCAACATACACTGGGAAACCTGAGGTGATTCCGTGAAACTTCATCAACGGGACTTCTCTATATCACAAGCTCATGCACGACTAAGGAACTTTTTCTCCTCATCGATCACACCCCGAATGGATACTGCTGCTGCTATCTTCCGCAACAATATCAATTCTTGAAGCCACTTCACAGTAAAGTCATATTCAGGAGAATTTGGGTTGAATTCCTAGTACACCTTCATCTTAGGAATGCTCAATTCACCAACTAGTTTGTGCAAAGGTTCACTGGATGGAGGAGCAAAGATTATGTCGATAATCATGGTTCTAACTTTTGGAGCAACTTCAACCACGGTATCAACATCAACAATAATCTCTAGAGAAACACCATCCATGACCTCAGCATCAACAAGGATCTCTGGAGCGCAATCAGTCATGATCTCAGCATCTACAACGGTCTTATGAGCAACATCCCGCTTCATCAACTATCCGTTCTCTACATCCTAAGTCTGGAAGTGTTACTCGATGGATCATACTCCTCCAAAGTGAAAAAGCGGGGGTCTAACAACACCACCCAATATTTCGCTTAGCAATCTGTATGGACTAACTCCTAAATACTTTGCTAGAGAATCAACTAGACAGTCAGACTCAATCTAGATAAAAGTATCTCAAGGAGTTAATATATCTCTCTTGATTTGATTTTTACTCAACCTAAAAACAATAGCGAGTCTTTATCAAATACAAGGAATAACTTGGACGGTACCAAAGACCAATGTCCAAGTGTTAATCAATGAAATCGACAACCACAAGGTCGGATATCCAATCGATTAACCTTTAACGCACAACCTGTATTATTTCAATTATAAAGATAAACAATATAATACGGAAAATAAAATAGCACAGACACCAGAAATTTTTTTAACGAGGAAACCGCAAATGCATAAAAACACCGGGACCTAGTCCATATTGAATACACACTGTATTAAGCCGCTACAGACACTAGCCTACTCCAAGCTAACTGTGGACTGGACTATAGTTGAACCCCAATCAGTCTCCCACCGATTCAAGGTACAGTTGTACTCCTACGCCTCTGATCCCAGCAGGATACTGCGCACTTGATTCCCTTAGCTGATCTCACCCACAAATAAGAGTTGCTGCAACCCAAAATCGCAGACTTGATAATAAACAAATCTGTCTCACACAGAAAAGTATATCAAAGGATAAATCTGTCTCCCATAGAAAAACCCTAGGTTTTGTTCCGTCTTAAGATATAAAATCAAGGTGAACATGAACCAATTGATAATCCGGTCTTATATTCCCTAAGAACATCCTAGATTAATCAATCACCTCTCAACAATCCTTCTTGACTACACAAGCGGTTTTTCGAGGAATCATAAACAGTGAGACGAAGATGTTTGTGACTTCTTTATCTTGCCTATCGGAGAACTCTCACCATCACAAGCCAATCACTATATTGTACTCGTACGATAAAAGATGATAGATCAAATCACACAACTAAGATAAAAGTAGTATCGGTCTGGCTTCACAATCCCAATGAAGTCTTTAAGTCGTTAACCTGGTTTTAGAGAAGAAAACCAAAGGTTAAAGGAGAATCGACTCTAGCAAGCGCACTAGTATCACACAGACGTGTGGGGATTAGTTTTGCACAATGCTAGATGTCTCCTTTATATAGCCTTCAAATCAGGGTTTTGCCTTAGTTACAAAGCAATCCATATTCACCGTTAGATGAAAACCTGATTTAGATTCAAGCTAATATTTCTCAACCGTTAGATCGAAAACTTAGCTTGTCACACACACTTGGGTAGACGTTTACTGGGTTTGTGAAAACCATGCCCAAACGTGTACGTGTATGTTGGTTCAACATAGTAACACAAAAGGTTAACCATATGAGTATTTCATATTAACCTAGTTCTTCTCACCATAACTAGTTCAATTGACTCAAATGAACTAGTTAGAGAGTTGTTCAATTGCTATGATATCTTATGTAACTACACAAGACACAATTGAAACAAAGATGATTCGATTCGATTGAATCGGATAATGAACTTTATAGCCAAGGTTTGCATAAAGCATTCGTTAGTAATTTTAAGTTTCATGTTCAGAGCACATCTTTAGATCATAACAACTTAAGCTCACAAACAAGTTCATGGACTTAAGGCAACCGACAGAGTTTTTGAAAATCAACATAAAATCTCGGCAAAGAGACTTCCACCAGTTCGCGGACTAAACACGCAAACGAGTTTTAGGAAAATCCCAGCAGAAATTCTCGGCAAGAGAACTTCCATCTGTTCGCGGACTGAGTTCCCAAACTGAGTTCACAGACTTGGCAAAGCCAATTCCTCCAGTTTCTCTCAATCAACAAAGTTCGAAAACTTCGGATTAAGGAATACATGATCATGTAATCTAAACTCTCATTCCAATCATTGAGACATTCTCAGAGGACGTTATATAGCCGTTATTCACAGACCGTTTCACGTCAGAGCAATTCTCAAAGTAATTGAAACTTTTCATGACTTTCGTCACTAGGTGAAGATAAACTTGATCAAAGCGAAATTCTTTACCAACACACGATTTCGAGAAAAAGATAAGTAATGAATACTCAGCTCAAAATGTCAAATGTGTATGATCCAGTCTATATAGCATACGACTTTTTGTCTCATAAGAAGTAGGAGATAGAATAGATAGACTTTTGAGTGATAGATAAGTTCAAGTCTCCACATACCTTTTTGTTGATGAAGTTCCACGGTTTCTTGAGTAGATCTTCATCGTTGTATGATGAATTTCCATGAAGTCCTTGAGCTCAACTACACTTTTCTATCCTAGTCCGAGACTTAGCTATAATAGACTAGAAATCAAGACTCATAGTTTTGATCACTAACATTGACAAACATGCTTGATATAGAAACGCATGCGAGGTCGACCGAGCTATGCTCTAACAATCTCCCCCTGTGTCAATTTTAGGGACAAAACTATTAATACACATGGAATACAAAAAAGATAAACTTTAGTGGCTCTTATTCCATAGTCTAATCTTCAACGTTCCTTGAAATCTTCGTCCTTCCAAGTACTCCAATGATCCCAAAGGTTGTAAGTTTAGCACCAGCGTTGTTGAAGATCCGTAGCTATAACAATGAGAGAAATCGAGATTCTCGATCATTATTATACAGTCTCATAGTATCATTATGTAACATAAAAGTCCAATTTCATCACGACTTTAAAAAGAATACTATGGTGATATGTATCACTCCCCCTTAGTCAATACTCCATCTCGATCATGGAAACCACTCCCCCTTACACAATGATCCGAAAACCATATGTATGTGTAGTGTGAACTACATTATTTCTCCCCCTTTTTGTCAATAAAATTGGCAAAGGTAAAAGAACGGGATCATAATGAAATTTCCACAAGAGATATTTCATAGACTAAAAGAAAAAAATACATACCATCTTAATTTAGATGCAATCATAAAGACGAAGCTAAATGCATTCATCAAGGAGTTTAAGATACAAGATAACCCCTATGAAATTCCACAGCCACACACCCCGCAAGATATTACCATTAAGCACAAGTTCAAAAGAAATCTCCCCCATTTGATGTCATTCCCGAAAGAACAACAAGAGCGACCTTAATTTCGAAAGAAAAGAAGGATTTTTAATTGGACACCAAAAACCATGGAAATGATTTTCTATATCCAAAATTCAACCAAATTAATCACAAGTAAACCCATGATTAATTTAATCGGAATACGCAACTAAATCAAACCAGAAAAAGTGATCAATATAAGAAAACTCACGGAGCTACGACTAAGATAACCACACGGAGATGACTACCTTAATCATTCAAATACTCAACATAAGGAAAGCCTTACGGAATATACGACTATATCAAAAAATAGAACATGATTAGTATAGTCGTTCATATACTCAACACAAGAACTTGTGGAATATATGAAAACTCAACTAGATTAATTACAAGAGAACCTATAATTAATAATTGGAATACACAACCAAACTAATCACCGAAGCAATCAATTTAATTTTCAAAAGATTTTGCTCGACAAAAGAGGACTTTCGGAGCAAATAACTAAATAACCAATCAAGACGATTAATTTAGTTCAAGAATGCTCAACATAGCATTTCATGGAACAACCAACAAGGACAATATTAATCGACATAGTTGTAAGGTGCTCAACATAAGATACACAATGGAGCCTTCACGGTAAAACATAACAAAATGGATCAATGAAGATCAATACCATGGATAACATACAATGATCTATTCTATTTTCCATCACTATTTGCATAACGACATAATAGACTTTATCCTTGTCACACAAAAGATTTTACCCTATTTTCCGTCAACTAAATGACTGCATAGGCACAACTTTTGTATTTGTCAAAAATCCATTCGTCCTTTCATCAATACGAACACCAATTTATGAATGACTTTACTTTTGAAAACATATGGGGCCTTCAAGTTCACGGATGCAAACAATACATATCCCATAAACAATTGCAATATCACAAAATCATAAAGATTAATACAACAATAACAATCTTTGCCCTTAGAAGGTAGAATCTATCTTTTTCGCACGGATTTGTACCAAGAGTGATTACCAAAAGCGTATAAAAATATTTCCTTAACAAAGAAGAACATACGAAGTCATTGACGACTATGCACCATAGTTCACATGAGATGATTGTGAACACTCAAGAATATATAGAAATGTGAACTACTACCCATTCTCGAACTTCCTTCTTTGTGATTCACCAACATCACTCTTGTAACAGCCAAAACATAGCTTAGAATAGGATTTCTCTAAGAATCCCAGTGCCCAAGTCCAAGAGAATAGAACAAGTGCAACGAAACAGAGCAAACACTAAAAAACATGAGACAGGACAAAGACCAATATTAACTCATCCAAATTCAAAAGTTCTCATCTTCATTTTTAAGTGAATTCAATAAGAAAGAGAATGCAAAAAGAATGAGGTAAATCCGAGTTCGGACGAAGAAGTTACGGCCAAAATAAGTTTACCGAATATCGACGTCAAGTATGCATACGGGTTTGCGAACTTAAACCCCTGGTTTTTTATTTTGAATGCTGTTATGCATACTTGGTATGTGTACCATGCAGTCCAAACATCCCAAACTATTATTTTCAAACCTAAACATTTAAGAACCTTAAACACAGATCAAGTTAGGTAAAAATGAACGATAAGCAAGATAATTATAAGTATTCTAAGCAAATAAAAGTACAAATCTTGCTCAAGTTTATAGACATACCTTTTTAGATGAATCCAATCGAATTCTACCGCCTTACCGAACATAATCTGTGTGCCCCAATTCTTGTGCTTCCCTCACCGTATACAAAGCAGGGCATTCCTTGGTGAGGATGCACTTCCATCACAATCAAGTTGCGTTGGGGTGAACAAAGTCTTGCTCACCACAAGTGACCTTTGGATCACCATGAAAGAGATCGCTTTTAGAACCTTTTGATAGGTGTCTAAAACACCTTGATATTTATCTATTGTTTATGCTTTCTTTGCTAAGTTTTCTTGCAAATTATGTATCTTATGTTTGATTTTGAGTGTTTAGGTATTTTGGAGTCATTTGGAACAAAAGAAGAAGAAACAACGCAAAAGTCTCATCACATGTGCAACTGCTGTTGGAGACGAACTATTTCTCATTATTTGCTTTTATTTCTTAACTTCTATCTGAAAAGCATGTCGGCTTTAGTGATGCAAATATCTGTCTGAAAAGCAAGACTGCTTTAGTGATGAAAAGAAATTGAAGAGAATAAGTGGATTTAAGAAGTCAAAGACGGCTGCTGTTGGTGGAAGAATTCAAGAGAAGAAAAGAGCGTTCATTTGGAGCAAGAGGGCGGAATCGTCGTTGCAAAGGCGATCTTTATCGGGAGAACATTGGAGGATAAGGGGTTGTCATTTGGTGGCCTGTAGCTGGGGTGTATGAATCCAGATTCATTTCCTACACAAACCTAAAAGTTAGAGAAAATCATTTCTCAAATCAATTGCTTTACCTCTCCTTCTCTGTCTGTATGAATGGCGTCTCCATTAGAGAGATGTAGAGAAATTCAGAGAGAAGAAAATAGAGAAGAGCAGCTTGAGATGATTGATAAATCGATGGAGAAATCTGGAAGATGGATCTGTTGGTGTTCATAATTCAGGAAAGAACATGAGTTGCTGCAGTTGATACTTAAGGTTTCATGAAGATGAAGATTTGGGAGCTGATCCAGAGTTCAAAAGACGAGATGCAGATGAATTACAGATGGGTTAAACTCAGATTTGAGTTTAGTTTGATCGATGTTAGGGTTTGAAGCTGTTTCTAGATTTGGCAGAAGAAATTGGGCAGAGTTTGAGTCACAGTTGGTGAATTCTGGGTTGTTATCTCCACAAATTGAAGATTAAGGTTTCTGCTACAGATAAATTGGTGATTGAAATGGAAGCCAGGGCTTTGAGCTGATGTTCATAGATTTGTGAAGGATAAGAAGGGAAATTACATTGAAGATTGCTGATACCGTGAGTTGATTAGGAGTCTGAACCTGAAGCTGATGTTGCTATTGAAGTTAAGAAGCTACTGAAAATGATTTAACAGTGAACGAGATGAGTTTGAGATGTTCTGGTGATGGGTGTTTTCAAGGTCTAGCGTCCGTGACAATGAGGATGAAGTAGCAGGTGTTTGATCATGGGAAAGTGAACTTAGATTTACTGATTTGCAACTGGTGATGTTGTTGCCATGGATTTGGCAGTAGGAGAGGGTTGAATGTTTGGTTATGAATGAGAATTTAAGTTGATGTTGTTGCCGTCTGGTGAACAAAGAACTGATGATGTGGCTTTAATGATTGATTGAGCATATTCACAAATAAAGGAATGCTAGAAAAAGCAGGCGAAAAAGAGCTGGGATGTTGATATGTGATTGTTGGTTAACTGCAAGATGTGATATTGTCTGTGGTGTTTGAGTTAACTAAAGCTGATGGAACGGAGGCTGAGTTGTAATGGGAATTGGCGAGCTGTATTATGATGCAAGGATTCTGAGCAGTTGAGATTTGAGCTCATATTGAAGGTGGTAATGGAACTGAAGCTGAGTGTGCTTGTTGTTGCTGGTACTATATTCATGGAAGGAGGTATTTTTGGCTTGAGAAAATGATGGTGCTAACTGATGCAGTGAAGTGTTGATGATGTGTGTTGCTGGTGTTCAAATGGAACTGAGTTACTAGAGAAGAACATGAAGGAATTGCTATGGAATTCAGATGGCCTGACTTTTATAGATGTATGTCTAGGTTCCAGGTACAAAGTGGTTCAAATGGTGCTGGCTTATTCGATACAGGGATGAATCTGAAGCAGGTGCAGCTGAGTAATGGGTCTTGAGACAGAACTGGTGGTGTTGCTGTTGTTCTGGTGGAGTGCAGGTGATGTTGGCGACGGAGAATGACACTGGTGATAAGCTGAAATGCAATACAGAGAAGTGGGGATTATTGGAGATGCTTAATGTTGCAGTGCAGCTAAACTGAGATGTTGAGCAGTGAGATGAAAGTGGTCGTAGTCTACAGGGATGTATGGCATAAGGTATTGACTGAGATGAGATGTGGCGACTTCATGTGAGAAATGGAGGTTACAGCTGGTATTTGTGATGTTATGGAGCAGCTGGAGTTCATATTTGAGCAACAAAGATAGAGACTGGTGATGCTGTGAGACTGGATTGGAAGAAGAGAAAATGTTGCAGGATGAGCAGCCATCAAGGCTGGGTGGGCACTGGTGATGTGCAATGGTTATGCAACACAAGACTGGGGTGTGCAAGATGGCTTGGCTAATGTGACTCAGACCTGATTCGTCTGACTAGCCAGCTGACTCATGATCTGACCCGGTCTGACTCGTGACATTACTGAATCGAGTCCACTGACTCGGTGCTTGACCCGAGTTAACTCAGTTGACCTGAGGTTTGACCGGTGACCGGGCGGACTTTGCAGGTCACCTAAGATACTTCTCCGGCAAACTTCCGGCCATTTCCGACGACGATTTGGCAGAGTTTCTACATGGGTTTTTCTCACTTTTGGGCCACGTGGATTTTTATCTAATGGACTTTGAAGACTTGGACCTAATTTTGGAACAAGAGGAGTTATAAAATAGAAGACTTATACAACTTATAGGATGACGTATTACTCTTGGAGCTAAGGAGAGATCCGCTTTTGTTTACGCTACTATGGTTTGCTTTGCTTTCATCTTATTTATTTGATTATTGATTATGATGAACTCCATAGCTATGAGTAGCTAATTTATTCATTATTGGTTAAGGATGTAGTCCTTTTTTCTAAAACTTGTGCTTGATTAATGCATTAGTTTTCTCTCTTGATTATTGTTCAAATCTCCTAATAATCACATGATTGATGTATTATGATAGGATTTAGGTGTTTGTTTAGTTAAGTGGCCAATTAATTGAACCTGCATCCTTTTCCACAGCTATTTTAGGGTTTTTCATCAAGCGATAACCCCGAATACAAGAGCATGATATGATTACGGTTTGTAGTGATACACTCTTGTAATCATATGTAGAGTTTGACCTATGTCCGAATTGTCATGCGCAATGTATGACAATTGCATTGTTTAGCCTATTTACAAAACTTAATGCTCCTGGGAATTGAACTTAATTAGCGCAAGGCGTTAGGTTATTCTTTAGGTAGAATTCACATACGCAGCTCTAATGTGTATGTTGATGAACTTAGGAAATTAATAGATTATCTTGCTCTCTTGATTCTCTAGGCTTTTGATAATAAAAGAGATTAAATTATAATTCTAATCATGAATGCAAGCACTTGTTTAAGATAGAAGATGAACTCCTTGACCAATATTTTTCTCACATTGATTACATTCTACTATTTACTTTGCTTTTAATTTGATTCATATTGCTTTATAAAATCAGAAATCCCCATAATTGGTTACTTAGGAAATTGAATACTTAATAGCTACAATCGCCTCTCTGTGGAAATGAACCATTTCTTATCATATACCTTAGGAAAGTGAATTTATTTTTGACGCATATGACAACGATCAAATTTTGGCGCCGCTGCCGGGGAGGCATTCAGCTAGTTATTAAGTTTTTAGTTTCTTATCATCATTTATGCTTCCATATTTGCTTTTCGTTTCCTGTTTCGGTTTTCTTACTTGTTTGTGAGAATTGTTTTTTCAGGTACCTAATCACTGGCTTCTAAATATTGGAACTATCCAAGGTGCGAGATAGCTACTCGAAGAGGCACAATACTCCAACAAACTCAGGACACAACGGAAGAACAAGAGTTAGAAGTGGAAGAAGAGTTACAACTAGAAGAATAACAAGAGGTTCCATTCGTACAAGACCTACCTTTTGAAGAAGAAGCAATGGGTGATGCAAATCGTACACTCAAGGAATTGGCTTCTCACAAGTTGGATACACAAAAATGGTGTATTCAAACAAACTCTACTTTCGAGATCAAGCCGAGTTTGCTTAGAGAATTACCAAAGTTCCATGGCATGGTGAATGAAGACCCAAACAAGCATCTTATGGACTTCCACACTATTTTCATGGCCATGCTTCCAGCGGATACTGATGCGGATGGTGCAATGTTGAAAGTTTTCTGATTCTCTTTGGCGGATAGTGCTAAGGATTGGTTATATTATTTGCCTTCCGGAAGTGTCACAACATGGAATGGGTTGAAGAAACTCTTTTTAGAGAGATATTTTCCAGCATCAAAGGCTACTCAAATTCGCAAGGAGATTTGCGGGATGAAGCAAAATGTGGGAGAATCTTTATATGAATGTTGGGAACGATACAAGAGATTGGTGGAAAGCTGTCCTCATCATAAATTCAGTGACGCTATGATAATCCTATACTTCTATGAAGGACTCCAAACAAGTGATAGAAATCTTCTTGACGCTGCGGGTGGTGGTGCACTAGTGAACAAAACGGTGGCACAAGCTAGAGAGTTGATTGAGAACATGGCAGCGAACTCGCAACAATTCTTGAGTCGTGGTTCAGATGTGCTTCTTAGGAGAGTAAATGAAGTGAGCGAGGTCGAAGAACTTCGTGAACAAATGGGTAACATGACAGCAATGATGCAACAAGTTGCATCCACGGTAATACCAAAGTCTCTTCAAGGGTATGAAGACCCCAATGAACAAGCTAATGTTGTCTTTCCAAATCAATAAAGACGGTATGATCCCTACTCCAACACTTACAATCCGGGATGGAGAGATCACGAATTTTAGCTATGCCAACAAGTAAGGAGCGGCTCAGCAACCTACTTTCAACCGTCCGAGTGGATTTCAACCACAACAACAACAATTTCCACAACAACAACAACCTCAAAATCAGGGGTCAAATATGGAAGAGTTGCTGAAATCTTTTATGCAAAGAACGGATAGCACGGTTAAGGAGTTGCAAACTCAAGTTGGTTCTATGGCTATTGAGTTGAATCAGTTGAAGGAACAAAATGGTGGGAAACTCCATTCTCAACCTATCAACCCAAAAGAGGGTGTCAATGCAATTACGTTGAGAAGTGGTACACAACTTATGAAACCCGAAGTTACTGATTCGGGCAAGGTGGAAACACCAAAGGAACCTATTTTGGAGGAGAAAAATGAGGATTCTCCCCAAACTTCTGAGGTACCTATTTCTAACTCTAAAACTCTAGTTTTTACTTATGTTCCTCCTATACCTTTTCCTCGCATATTTGCAAATTCCAAGAAAGCGAAACTAGAAAAGGAGATTTTAGACGTTCTCAAGAAGATCCATGTGAACATACCACTCATAGATGCAACATAGCAAGTTACAAAGTATGCAAAGGTGTTAAAGGACTTGTGTACCAACAAGCAAAGGCTCAAAGGTAATGAAGTGCTAAGTGTGGGGGATAATGCTTCGACAATCTTGCAACACAAACTCCCACTTAAGTGCAAGGATCCCGGTAGATTTGACATTCCCATCACAATTGGTAACACCACACTTTAACAAAGCTATGTTGGACTTAGGTGCATCCGTAAATGTTATGCCTGCATCTATGTATAACTCACTCGATCTTGGTCCTCTTAAAAAGGCTGGAATTGTATTGCAATTATCCGATCGCTCTAATATTTACCCAATGGGGATTGTTGAGGATGTTCTTGTGCAGGTTAATCAACTAGTATCTCCAGCTAACTTTTGCGTGTTAGAGATGGATGAAGGTTCACCGGACTCATCTCTTCCATTGCTACTTGGGAGTCCCTTCATGAAAATGGCGAAAACCATTATTGATATGGACAAGGGAACGCTAACTATGGAGTTTGATGGAGAAATAATACGTTTCAACATTTTCGAGACGATGAGATATCCCAGTGATGTCCACTCTTGTTTCTCCATTGATGTGATGGACACATTGGCGCAACAAATGTTTGAGTTGAATGGTGTTGATACTTTGGAAACCGTGCTCACTACACCCATTGATGATGGTTTGGAGTACGGTGATGATATTAAAGAAACGATTGGTTCTCTTGACTCATTACCGGAAAAATCTGCACTTAAGAATATTTCATATGATTCTTTACCTTGCAATGAGGAAAAACTTGTGCCTTCTATTGTTAAATCTCTAAAGTTAGAATTGAAATCTCTTCCAAGTCACTTAAAGTACTTGTACTTGGGTGATAACGAAGACTTACCTGTGATTGTTTCTAATGAGCTTAGTGAATTACAGGAGCAAAAACTTCTAAGGGTGCTAAGGACGTACAAGATGGCCATAGGATGGACAATTGCCGATATCAAGGGTATAAGCCCTGTCGTTTGTATGCACAAGATCCGTTTGGAGGACGATGCAAAGCCTACAAGGGAAGCGCAACGTCGTTTGAACCCTCCCATGATGGAAGTTGTGAAAAAAGAGATACTCAAGATTTTGGATGTGGGTGTTATCTACCCCATATCCGATAGCAAGTGGGTAAGCCTGGTACAAGTGGTACTAAAGAAATCAGGTGTGACGGTGGTGGAGAATAATAAAAACGAACTTGTCCCAACTCGTGTGCAAACCGGTTGGAGGGTTTGTATTGATTTGAGAAAATCGAATGCCACCACTAGGAAGGATCACTTTCCATTACCTTTTATTGATCAAATGCTTGAACGTTTAGATGGACACTCTTACTATTGCTTCCTTGATGGCTATTCAGGTTACAATCAGATTGTGATAGCGTCGGAGGATCAATAGAAAACCACTTTCACTTGTCCTTTCGGTACTTTTTCTTATAGAAGATGCCTTTTGGCTTGTGCAATGCTCCAGCTACCTTCCAAAGGTGTATGGTAAGTAGTTTCTCAGAATATGTTGAAAACATAATCGAAGTCTTCATGGATGACTTTAGTGTCTTTGGTGATTCATTTTACCTTTGCTTGCACAATTTATCATTAATCCTTGAACGATGTGTTGAAACAAATCTTGTGATGAATCGGGAGAAGTTCCATTTCATGGTAACTCATGGCATAGTTTTAGGCCATATAATATCTTCTAAAGGCTTGGAAGTCGATAAATCTAAGATAGACCTTATTCGTGCTCTAAGCCCTCCCACTACGGTGAGGGAGATACGCTTTTTTCTTGGTCATGCAGGTTTTTATCGTATATTCATCAAGGACTTTTCCAAGATAGCATCACCACTTTGCAATTTATTGCGAAAAGATGTGGTTTTTAACTTTGATGATAAGTGTGTGGCTGCATTCAATCGTTTGAAAGAACTTTTGATTTCAGCCCCTATCATTAAACCACTGGATTGGAGCAAGCCTTTTGAGCTCATGTGTGATGCAAGTGATTATGCGGTTGGTGCGGTGCTTGGGCAGCGTGTGGGGAAGATACCTCATGCCATTTATTATGCTTCTAGGACACTCAATGGATCCCAACAAAACTACACAACCACTGAAAAAGAGTTATTAGCTATTGTTTTTGCTTTGGAAAAGTTTCACTCTTATCTAATTGGTACAAAAGTTGTTGTCTTTTCTGAACATGCAACACTTAGGTACTTGCTTACAAAGAAAGAGGCGAAACCGAGGCTCATACGATGGATTTTGCTCTTGCAAGAATTTGATATAGAGATCAAAGACAAGAAAGGAATTGAGAACACCGTTGCGGATCATTTGAGCCGTCTTGCTGTGGACAAGGAAGCTATCCCATTGCGTGAAAGTTTCCCGGATGAGCAACTATTCTCAATTGCCTTTGGAGAACCATGGTGCTGATATTGTTAATTACTTAGTGTCTAAACAAATCCCAAAGAACTTGTCTCGTGCTGAGAGGGAAACTTAAGAAGTTAGGAAACCAATACATATGGGATGATCCATACTTATGGAAACATTGTAGTGACCAAGTAATAAGAAGGTGCGTTCCCGAATCAAATTTAATTCTATCTTGTTTTTTGCCACTCATATGCTTGTGGAGGACACTTTGGGAGCAAGAGAACCGCTCTCAAGGTACTAGAATGTGGTTTCTTGGCCAACTTTGTTTAAGGATGCATGCATTTTGTATCACATGTATAGGTGCCAAAGAACAGGCAATCTAGGTGCCCGAAATCAAATGCCACAAACTATTATTCAATTTTTGAGGTTTTTGATGTATGGGGAATTGATTTTATGGGCCCTTTTGTCAATTCTAGTGGGAATTATTATATCTTGCTTGTTGTGGATTATGTCTCGAAATGGGTGGGAGCTAAGGCCACCCAAACTAATGATTCTAAAGTTGTTTCAGATTTTGTGCAAGCAAATATATTTGCAAGGTTTGGAATTCCAAAGGCTATAATTAGCGATGGAGGTTCACATTTCAAAAACAGGTTCTTGCAAAGCTTGTTAAGGAATTATAATGTGTCGCATAGGATTGCAACACCCTACCATCCAAAAACAAATGGACAAGCCGAGATTTCTAACCGGGAGGTGAAATCTATTCTTGAGAAGACAGAGAATCCAACAAGGAAAGATTGGAGCATGCGACTTAATGATGCTTTGTGGGCGTATAGAACCGCATACAAGACACCTATTGGGATGTCTCCCTTTAGGCTTGTGTATGGTAAACCTTGTCACTTACCCGTGGAATTGA
Source organism: Papaver somniferum (assembly GCF_003573695.1). Classification (NCBI taxonomy): domain Eukaryota; kingdom Viridiplantae; phylum Streptophyta; class Magnoliopsida; order Ranunculales; family Papaveraceae; genus Papaver; species Papaver somniferum. The sequence continues at coordinate 192,932,437 of NC_039364.1, read as the reverse complement.
GCATAAGGCGTTTTGGGCTATTAAGAAATGAAATATGTAGTTGGATGGTGTTGGAAGGCAAAGGAATTTGCAACTCCAAGAGTTAGAGGAGATTCGCAATGATGCATTTGAAAGTTCACGGATTTACCAGGAAAAAATACTAAAGCATTTCATGATAGTATGCTTACAAAGAAACAATTTTGCATTGGGCAGAAAGTGCTTTTGTTTAATTCTCGTTTGCAATTATTTCCGGGTAAATTAAGGTCACGTTGGATTGGAAATTTTATTGTGACTAATGTGTTTTCTCATGGTGCAGTGGAAATTCGTAGTTTAGCTACAGGAAATGAGCTTAAAGTGAATGGGCACCGGCTGAAACCATATTATGAGAACTTCTCTTCGGAAGTCGTGGAAGGAGTTAACCTTGTGGAAGTACTCCCTCTGGAGGAGTGATTAGAGTTGCAAGTCGGGCTGACGACTTTAAACCAAGCGCTAAGTAGGAGGCAACCTACAGGTTTTGTATCTTTATCTTTATCTTTTTATTCTAAGCATTTTATCTTTGTTTTTGCATATCATTTGCGGAATTTCCCACCTTGAAATTTACTTTGAATTACTTAATTTACATTGAGGACAATGTAAAGCTTAAGTGTGGGGGAGCATTTGTATGTTTTTATAGTTAGTTGATTTGATGTCTTTAGTGACAAAATTAGAAAAATAAAGAAAAAAAAAAGAAAAAAAAAGATGATAAACTCCACAGTCTAGCAACTTGTGCCTTACACTAATGGAAACATCGTGGTTGTAGGAGTTGAGGAACCCATTAGTAGAGTCTATTCATATGAAAACGAACAAAATATAAAAATAAATAATATGTTAGTTGTCACCATATCTCGGAGTCGTCACCATATCACGTTCTATTTTTATTTTCCCATATTTATCTATTGTTTCTCTAAGTGAATTCGTGGGGCACGAACATCGAATTGTTATCACAGCTAGGATCAAATAGACTGATTGAGTAGCTACAAAAAAAAAAAAAACCGACCAATTGACCAAAAGGAATAAATATGACACTTGGATAAAGCATTATGTGTGTGTTCTCCCTGTCTCCGTCGCCTAAGCAAGCGTGGAGTGCAGGATCCAAGGGAATTATCATGTAATTTGCTGACAAGAAACATGCGCTTGGATCCACAAGATCCAATCACGATGTCAATGGAAAAAAAAAGAGAAAAAAAATTTGAAAAAAGCAAAAGAAAAGATAAAAAATATTATTAATATGTTGAATAAAATCGATCACTGGTTCCCTTGTATATGCCAGTGAATTGATCTAGAATTAAGTTTGTCGACCGCTGGTTCCCTTGTATATGCCAGTCGTGTTGATATTAGTATTCAGACCAGTAGCTCAATCCAATAGGATTTTTAGGTTTGTTTTGGCAGTGACCTTCAGACAGATATGGGAAACACCGTTGACCTTAGTCAACATTCCGCCACCATCTACTTTCTATATCCATCTTCTTAATCTTTTCATGTGATTGTGGTTGATTAGATTCCGAGTATTGTGGTTGTGTTCAACTTTGTGATAAAGCTACATTACTAATTTATGAATGAATTGGATTCGGAAGTGGGTACTTCCTCCTGTAATCATTGATAGTATGTTAAGTACAAAATGTTTAGTGTCATTCATAGATTTTTCACAGGTAGCTGGAATATGGAAAAAAAGGTTTTGTAGGTACACCTCTTGTAAACCTTCACGAGACTATAACTCGTCCACTAGGGACACCTAGGGGTTCAAAGGCCTGTTATTCATGCTAAGAGTAACCGTAGCCTCGACGAGGCGGAGTTGTATGTATGTTTTATAATTATTTTGTTTGATTTGCTCGAGGACTAGCAAAGTCTAAGTGTGGGGGAATTTTATAGGTGTCGAAAACACCTTGATACTTATCTATTGTTTATGTTTTCTTTACTAAGTTCTTGTAAATTATGTATCTTATGTTTGATTTTGAGTGTTTAAGTATTTTGGAGTCATTTGGAACAAAAGAAGAAGAAACAACGCAAAAGTCTCATCACATGTGCAACTGCTGTTGGAGACGAACTATTTCTCATTATTTGCTTTTATTTCTTAACTTCTATCTGAAAAGCATGTCGGCTTTAGTGATGAAAATATCTGTCTGAAAAGCAAGACTGCTTTAGTGATGAAAAGAAATTGAAGAGAATAAGTGGATTTAAGAAGTCAAAGACGGCTGCTGTTGGTGGAAGAATTCAAGAGAAGAAAAGAGCGTTCATTTGGAGCAAGAGGTCGGAATCGTCGTTGCACAGGCGATCGTTATCGGGAGCACATTGGAGGATAAGGGGCTGTCATTTGGTGGCCTGTAGTTGGGGTGTATGAATCCAGATTCATTTCCTACACAAACCTAAAAGTTAGAGAAAATCATTTCTCAAATCAATTGCTTTACCTCTCCTTCTCTATCTGTATGAATGGCGTCTCCATTAGAGAGATGTAGAGAAATTCAGAGAGAAGAAAATAGAGAAGAGCATCTTGAGATGATTGATAAGTCGATGGAGAAATCGGGAAGATGGATCTGTTGGTGTTCAGAATTCAGGAAAGAACATGAGTTGCTGCGGTTGATACTTAGGGTTTCATGAAGATGAAGATTTGGGAGCTGATCCAGAGTTCAAAAGACGAGATGCAGATGAATTACAGATGGGTTAAACTCAGATTTGAGTTTAGTTTGATCGATGTTAGGGTTTGAAGCTGTTTCTAGATTTGGCAGAAGAAATTGGGCAGAGTTTGAGTCACAGTTGGTGAGTTCTGGGTTGTTATCTCCACAAATTGAAGATTAAGGTTTCTGCTAAAGATAAATTGGTTATTGAAATGGAAGCCAGGGCTTTGAGCTGATGTTCATAGATTTGTGAAGGATAAGAAGGGAAATTACATTGAAGATTGCTGATACCGTGAGTTGATTAGGAGTCTGAACCTGAAGCTGATGTTGCTATTGAAGTTAAGAAGCTACTGAAAATGATTTAACAGTGAACGAGATGAGTTTGAGATGTTCTGGTGATGGGTGTTTTCAAGGTCTAGCGTCCGTGACAATGAGGATGAAGTAGCAGGTGTTTGATCATGGGAAAGTGAACTTAGATTTACTGATTTGCAACTGGTGATGTTGTTGCCATGGATTTGGCAGTAGGAGAGGGTTGAATGTTTGGTTATGAATGAGAATTTAAGTTGATGTTGTTGCCGTCTGGTGAACAAAGAACTGATGATGTGGCTTTAATGATTGATTGAGCATATTCACAAATAAAGGAATGCTAGAAAAAGCAGGCGAAAAAGAGCTGGGATGTTGATATGTGATTGTTGGTTAACTGCAAGATGTGATATTGTCTGTGGTGTTTGAGTTAACTAAAGCTGATGGAACGGAGGCTGAGTTGTAATGGGAATTGGCGAGCTGTATTATGATGCAAGGATTCTGAGCAGTTGAGATTTGAGCTCATATTGAAGGTGGTAATGGAACTGAAGCTGAGTGTGCTTGTTGTTGCTGGTACTATATTCATGGAAGGAGGTATTTTTGGCTTGAGAAAATGATGGTGCTAACTGATGCAGTGAAGTGTTGATGATGTGTGTTGCTGGTGTTCAAATGGAACTGAGTTACTAGAGAAGAACATGAAGGAATTGCTATGGAATTCAGATGGCCTGACTTTTATAGATGTATGTCTAGGTTCCAGGTACAAAGTGGTTCAAATGGTGCTGGATTATTCGATACAGGGATGAATCTGAAGCAGGTGCAGCTGAGTAATGGGTCTTGAGACAGAACTGGTGGTGTTGCTGTTGTTCTGGTAGAGTTCAGGTGATGTTGGCGACGGAGAATGACACTGGTGATAAGCTGAAATTCAATACAGAGAAGTGGGGATTATTGGAGATGCTTAATGTTGCAGTGCAGCTGCAAGTGGTGGTAGTCTACAGGGATGTATGGCATGAGATATTGACTGAGATGAGATGTGGCGACTTCATGTGAGAAATGAAGGTTACAACTGGTATTTGTGATGTTATGGAGCAGCTGGAGTTCATATTTGAGCAACAAAGATAGAGACTGGTGATGCTGTGAGACTGGATTGGAATAAGAGAAAATGCTGCAGGATGAGCAGCCATCAAGGCTGGGTGGGCACTGGTGATGTGCAATGGCTATGCAACACAAGACTGGGGTGTTCAAGATGGCTTGGCTAATGTGACTCAGACCTTATTCGTCTGACTAGACAGCTGACTCATGATCTGACCCGGTCTGACTCGTGACATTACTGAATCGAGTCCACTTACTCGGTGCTTGACCCGAGTTAACTCAGTTGACCTGAGGTTTGACCGGTGACCGGGCGGACTTTTCTGGTCACCTAAGATACTTCTCCGGCCAACTTCCTGCCATTTCCGACGACGATTTGGCAGAGTTTCTACATGGGTTTTTCTCACTTTTGGGCCACGTGGATTTTTATCTAATGGACTTTGAAGACTTGGACCTAATTTTGGAACAAGAGGAGCTATAAAAGAGAAGACTTCTATAACTTATAGGATGACGTATTATTCTTTGAGCTAAGGAGAGAGCCACTTTTGTTTACGTTATTAGGGTTTGCTTTTCTTTCATCTTATTTATTTGATTATTGATTATGATGAACTCCATAGCTATGAGTAGCTAATTTATTCATTATTGGTTAAGGAAGTAGTCCTTTTTCTATAACTTGTGCTTGATTAATGAATTAGTTTTCTCTCTTGATTATCGTTCAAATCTCTACTGTTTTTAATAATCACATGATTGATGTATTGTGATAGGATTTAGGTGTTTGTTTAGTTAAGTGGCCAATTAATTGAACCTGCATCCTTTCCACAACTATTTTAGGGTTTTTCATCAAGCGATAACCCCGAATACAAGAGCATGATATGATTACGGTTTGTAGTGATACACTCTTGTAATCATATGTAGAGTTTGACCTTTGTCCGAATTGTCATGCGCACTGTATGACAATTGCATTGATTAGCCTATTTCCAAAACTTAATGCTCCTGGGAATTGAACTTAATTAGCGCAAGGCGTTAGGTTATTCTTTAGGTAGAATTCGCATACGCATCTCTAATGTGTATGTTGATGAACTTAGGAAATTAATAGATTGTCTTGCTCTCTTGATTCTCTAGGCTTTTAATAATAAAAGAGATTAAATTGTAATTCTCATCATGAATGCAAGCACTTGTTTAAGATAGAAGATGAACTCCTTGACCAATATTTTTCTCTCATTGATTACATTCTACTATTTACTTTGCTTTTAATTGATTCATATTGCTTTATAAAATCAGAAATCCCCCTAATTGGTTACTTAGGAAATTGAATACTTAATAGCTACAGTCTCCTCTCTGTGAAACGAACTCTTTCTTATCATATACTTTAGAAAAGTGAATTTATGTTTGACGCATACGACATCGATCAAATTTTGGCGCCGTTGCCGGGGAGGCATAGGCTAGTTATTAAGTTTTTAGTTTCTTATCATCATTTCTGCTTCCATATTTGCTTTTCGTTTCCTGTTTCATTTTTCTTACTTGTTTGTGAGAATTGTTTTTCAGGTACCTAATCCCTGGCTTCTAAAGGTTGGAACTATCTAAGGTGCGGGATAGCTACTCGAAGAGGCACAATACTCCAACCAAGTCAGGACACAACGGAAGAACAAGAGTTAGAAGTGGAATAAGAGTTACAACTAGAAGAAGAACAAGAGGTTCCATTCGTACAAGAACCACCTTTTGAAGAAGAAGAAGAAGAAATGGGTGATGAAAATCGTACACTCAAGGACTTGGCTTCTCACAAGTTGGATACACAACAATGGTGTATTCAAACAAACTCTACTTTCGAGATCAAACCGGGGTTGCTTAGATAATTAGCAAAGTTCCATGGCATGGTGAATGAAGGCCCAAACAAGCATATTATGGACTTCCACACTATTTTCATGGCCATGCTTCCAGCGGATACTGATGCGGATGGTGCAATGTTGAAAGTTTTCCGATTCTCTTTGGCGGATAGTGCTAAGGATTGGTTATATTATTTGCCTTCCGGAAGTGTCACAACATGGAATGGGTTGAAGAAACTCTTTTTAGAGAGATATTTTCCAGCATCAAAGGCTACTCAAATTCGCAAGGAGATTTGCGGGATGAAGCAAAATGTGGGAGAATCTTTATATGAATGTTGGGAACGATACAAGAGATTGGTGGAAAGCTGTCCTCATCATAAATTCAGTGACGCTATGATAATCCAATACTTCTATGAAGGACTCCAAACAAGTGATAGAAATATTCTTGACGCTGCGGGTGGTGGTGCACTAGTGAACAAAACGGTGGCACAAGCTAGAGAGTTGATTGAGAACATGGCAGTGAACTCGCAACAATTCTTGAGTCGTGGTTCGGATGTGCTTCTTAGGAGAGTAAATGAAGTGAGCGAGGTCGAAGAACTTCGTCAACAAATGGGTAACATGACAGCAATGATGCTACAAGTTGCAGCCGCGGTGATACCAAAGTCTCTTCAAGGGTATGAAGACCCCAATGAACAAGCTAATGCTGTCTTTCCAAATCAACAAAGACGGTATGATTCCTACTCCAACACTTACAATCCGGGATGGAGAGATCATCCCAATTTTAGCTATGCCAACAAGCAAGGAGCGGTTCAACAACCTACTTTCAACCGTCCGAGTGGATTTCAACCACAACAACAACAATTTCAGCAACAACAATTTCCACAACAACAACAACAACCTCAAAATCAGGGGTCAAATATGGAAAAGTTGCTGAAATCTTTTATGTAACGAACGAAGAGCACGGTTAAGGAGTTGCAAACTCAAGTTGGTTCTATGGCTATTGAGTTGAATCAGTGGTACACAACTTGTGAAACCCGAAGTTACTGATTCGGGCAAGGTGGAAACACCAAAGGAACCTATTTTGGAGGAGAAAAATGAGGATTCTCCCCAAACTTCTGAGGTACCTATTTCTAACTCTAAAACTCCGGTTTCTACTTATGTTCCTCTTATACCTTTTCCTCGCAGATTTGCAAATTCCAAGAAAGTGAAACTAGAAAAGGAGATTTTAGACGTTCTCAAGAAGATCCATGTGAACATACCACTCATAGATGCAATCAAGCAAGTTCCAAAGTATGCAAAGGTGTTAAAGGACTTGTGTACCAACAAGCAAAGGCTCAAAGGTAATGAAGTGCTAAGTGTGGGGGAAAATGCTTCGGCAATCTTGCAACACAAACTTCCACTTAAATGCAAGGATCCCGGTAGCTTTGACATTACCGTCACAATTGGTAACACTACACTTTAACAAAGCTATGTTGGACTTAGGTGCATCCGTAAATGTTATGCCTGCATCTATGTATAACTCACTCGATCTTGGTCCTTTTAAAAAGGCTGGAATTGTATTGCAATTATCCGATCGCTCTAATGTTTACCCAATGGGGATTGTTTAGGATGTTCTTGTGCAGGTTAATCAACTAGTATTTCCAGCTGAATTTTACGTGTTAGAGATGGATGAAGGTTCACCGGACTCATCTCTTCCATTGCTACTTGGGCGTCCCTTCATGAAAACGGTGAAAACCATTATTGATGTGGACAAGGGAACGCTAACTATGGAGTTTGATAGAGAAATAATACGTTTCAACATTTTCGAGACGATGAGATATCCTAATGATGTCCACTCTTGTTTCTCCATTGATGTGATGGATACATTGGTGCAACAATGTTTGAGTTGAATGGTGTTGATACTTTGGAAACCGTGCTCACTATATCCATTGATGATGGTTTGGAGTACGGTGATGAGATTAAAGAAACCATTGGTTCTCTTGACTCATTACCGGAAAATTATGCACTTAAGAATATTTCATATGCTTTTTTACCTTGCAATGATGAAAAACTTGTGCATTCTATTGTTAAATCTCTAAAGTTAGAATTGAAACCTCTTCCAAGTCACTTAAAGTACTTGTACTTTGGTGATAACGAAGACTTACCTGTGATTGTTTCTAATGAGCTTAGTGAATTACAGGAGCAAAAACTTCTAAGGGTGTTAAGGACGTACAAGACGTCCATAGGATGGACAATTTCCGATATCAAGGGTATAAGCCCTGCCGTTTGTATGCACAAGATATGTTTGGAGGACGATGCAAAGCCTACAAGGGAAGCGCAACGTCGTTTGAACCCTCCCATGATGGAAGTTGTGAAAAAGGAGATACTCAAGCTTTTGGATGTGGGTGTTATCTACCCCATATCCGATAGCAAGTGGGTAAGCCCGGTACAAGTGGTACCAAAGAAATCAGGTGTGACGGTGGTGGAGAATGATAAAAAAGAACTTGTCCCAAATCGTGTGCAAACCGGTTGGAGGGTTTGTATTGATTATAGAAAATTGAATGCCACCACTAGGAAGGATCACTTTCCATTACCTTTTATTGATCAAATGCTTGAACGTTTAGCTGGACAATCTTACTATTGCTTCCTTGATGGCTATTCAGGTTACAATCAGATTGTGATAGCGCCGGAGGATCAAGAGAAAACCACTTTCACTTGTCCTTTCAGTACTTTTTCTTATAAAAGGATGCCTTTTGTCTTGTGCAATGCTCCAACTACATTCCAAAGGTGTATGGTAAGTATTTTCTCAGAATATGTTGAAAACTTAATCGAAGTCTTCATGGATGACTTTAGTGTCTTTGGTGATTCATTTGACCTTTGCTTGCACAATTTATCATTAATACTTGAACGATATGTTGAAACAAATCTTGTGCTGAATTGGGAGAAGTGCCATTTCATGGTAACTCATGGCATAGTTTTAGGCCATATAATATCTTCTAAAGTCTTGGAAGTCGCTAAATCTAAGATAGATCTTATTCGTGCTCTAAACCCTCCCACTACGGTGAGGGAGATACGCTCTTTTCTTGGTCATGCAGGTTTTTATCGTAGATTCATCAAGGACTTTTCCAAGATAGCATCACCACTTTGCAACTTATTGCAAAAAGATGTGGTTTTTAATTTTGATGATAACTGTGTGGCGGCATTCAATCGTTTGAAAGAACTTTTGATTTCAGCCCCTATCATTAAACCACCGGATTGGAGAAATCCTTTTGACCTCATGTGTGATGAAAGTGATTATGCGGTTGGTGCGGTGCTTGGGCAGCGTGTGGGGAAGATACCTCATGTCATTTATTATGCTTCTAGGACACTCAATGAAGCCCAACAAAACTACACAACCACTGAAAAAGAGTTATTAGCTATCGTTTTTGGTTTGGAAAAGTTTCGCTCTTATCTAATTGGTACAAAAGTTGTTGTCTTTTCTGATCATGCAACACTTAGGTATTTTCTTACAAAGAAAGAGGCGAAACCGAGGCTCATACGATGGATTTTGCTCTTGAAAGAATTTTATATAGAGATCAAAGACAAGAAAGGAATTGAGAACACCGTTGCGGATCATTTAAGCCGTCTTGCTGTGTACAAGGAAGCTATCCCATTGCGTGAAAGTTTCCCGGATGAGCAACTATTCTCAATTTCCTTTGGAGAACCATGGTATGCTAATATTGTTAATTACTTAGTGTCTAAACAAATCCCAAAGAACTAGTCTCATGCTGAGAGGGACAAACTTAAGAAGTTAGGAAACCAATACATATGGGATGATCCATACTTATGGAAACATTATAGTGACCAAGTAATAAGAAGGTGCGTTCCCGAATCAGAATTTAATTCTATCTTGTATTTTTGCCACTCATATGCTTGTGGAGGACACTTTGGGAGCAAGAGAACCGCTCTCAAGGTGCTAGAATGTGGTTTCTATTGGCCAACTTTGTTTAAGGATGCACATGCATTTTGTATCACATGTGATAGGTGCCAAAGAACATGCAATCTAGGTGCCCGAAATCAAATGCCACAAAATATTATTCAATTTGTTGAGGTTTTTGATGTATGGAGAATTGATTTTATGGGACCTTTTGTCAGTTCTAGTGGGAATTATTATATCTTTCTTTTTGTGGATTATGTCTCGAAATGGGTGGAAGCTAAGGCCACCCCAACTAATGATTCTAAAGTTGTTTCAGATTTTGTGCAAGCAAATATATTTGCAAGGTTTGGAATTCCAAAGGCTATAATTAGCGATGGAGGTTCACATTTCAAAAACAGGTTCTTGCAAAGCTTGTTAAGGAAGTACAATGTCTCGCATAGAATTGCAACACCCTACCATCCAAAAACAAATGGACAAGCCGAGGTTTCTAACCGGGAGGTGAAATCTATTTTTGAGAAGACGGTGAATCCAACAAGGAAAGATTGGAGCATGCGACTTAATGATGCTTTGTGGGCGTATAGAACCGCATACAAGACACCTATTGGGATGTCTCCATTTAGGCTTGTGTAAGGTAAACCTTGTCACTTACCCATGGAAATTGAGCATAAGGCGTTTCGGGCTATTAAGCAATGCAATATGGAGTTGGATGGTGCTGGAAGGCAAAGGAAGTTGCAACTCCAAGAGTTAGAGGAGATTCACAATGATGCATTTGAAAGTTCACGGATTTACAAGGAAAAGACTAAAGCATTTCATGATAGTATGATTACAAAGAAACAATTTTGCATTGGGCGGAAAGTGCTTTTGTTTAATTCTCGTTTGAAATTATTTCCGGGTAAATTAAGGTCACGTTGGATTGGACCTTTTATTGTGACTAATGTGTTTTCTCATGCTGCAGTGGAAATTCGTAGTTTAGATACAGGAAATGAGCTTAAAGTGAATGGGCACCGGCTGAAACCATATTGTGAGAACTTCTCTTCGGAAGTCCTGGAAGGAGTTAACCTTGTGGAAGTACTCCCTCTGGAGGAGTGATTGGAGTTGCAAGTCGGGCTGACGACTTTAAACCAAGCGCTAAGTGGGAGGCAACCCACCGGTTTTGTATCTTTATCTTTATCTTTTTATTCTAAACATTTTATCTTTGTTTTTCATATCATTTGCGGAATTTCCACCTTGAACTTTACTTTGAATGACTTAATTTACATTGAGGATAATGTAAAGCTTAAGTGTGGGGGAGCATTTATATGTTTGTATAGTTAGTTGATTTGATGACTTTAGTAAAAAAATTAGAAAAAAAAATAAAAAAATAGAAAAAGAAAAAAAAAATGATAAACTCCACAGTATAGCAACTTGTGCCTTACACTAATGGAAACATCGTGGTTGTAGGAGTTGAGGAACCCATTAGTAGAGTCTATTCATATGAAAACGAACAAAATATAAAAATAAATAATATGTTAGTTGTCACCATATCTCGGAGTCGTCACCATATCACGTTCTATTTTTATTTTTCCATATTTATCTATTGTTTCTCTAAGTGAATTGGTAGGGCACGAACATCGAATTGTTATCACTGCTAGGATGAAATAGAGTGATTGAGTTTCTACAAAAAAAAAAAAAGAGACCGACCAATTGACCAAAAGGAATAAATATGACACTTGGATAAAGCATTATGTGTGTGTTCTGCCTATCTCCGTCGCCTAAGAAAGCGTGGAGTGCAGGATCCAAGGGAATTATCATGTAATCTGCTGCCAAGAAACATGCGCTTGGATCCACAAGATCCAATCATGATGTCAATGAAAAAAAAAAGTAAAAAAAAAATTAAAAAAGGAAAAGAAAATAAAAAAAAATATTATTAATGTGTTGAATAAAATCGACCACGGGTTCCCTTGTAGATGCCAGTGAATTGATCTAGAATTAAGTTTGTCGACCGCTGGTTCCCTTGTATATGCCAGTCGTGTTGATATTAGTATTCAGACCCGTACCTCAATCCAATAGGATTTTTAGGTTTGTTTTGGCAGTGACCTTCAGACAGATATGGGAAACACCGTTCACCTTAGTCAACAGTCCGTCACCATCTATTTTCTATATCCATCTTCTTAATCTTTTCATGTGATTGTGGTTGATTAGATTCTGAGTATTGTGGTTGTGTTCAACTTTCTGATAAAGCTACATTACTAATTTATGAATGAATTGGATTCGAAAGTGGGTACTTCCTCCTGTAATCATTGATAGTATGCTAAGTACAAAATGTTTAGTGTCATTCATAGATTTTTCACAGGTAGCTGGAATTTGGAAGAAAAGGTTTTGTAGGTACACCTCTTGTAAACCTTCACGAGACTATAACTCGTCCACTAGGGACACCTAGGGGTTCAAAGGCCTATTCATGCTAAGAGTAACCGTAGCCTCGACGAGACGGAGTTGTATGTATGTTTTATAATTATTTTGTTTGATTTGCTCGAGGACTAGCAAAGTCTAAGTTTGGGGGAATTTGATAGGTGTCTAAAACACCTTGATATTTATCTATTATTTATGCTTTCTTTGCTAAGTTTTCTTGTAAATTATGTATCTTATGTTTGATTTTGAGTGTTTAGGTATTTTGGAGTCATTTGGAACAAAAGAAGAAGAAACAACGCAAAAGTATCATCACATGTGCAACTGCGGGTGGAGACGAACTATTTCTCATTATTTGCTTTTATTTCTTAATTTGTATCTGAAAAGCATGTCGGCTTTAGTGATGCAAATATCTGTCTGAAAAACACGACTGCTTTAGTGATGAAAAGAAATTGAAGAGAAGAAATGGATTTGAGAAGTCAAAGACGGCTGCTGTTGGTGGAAGAATTCAAGAGAAGAAAAGAGCATTCATTTGGAGCAAGAGGGCGGAATCGTCGTTGCACAGGCGAGCGTTATCGGTAGCACATTGGAGGATAAGGGGATGTCCTTTGGTGGCCTGTAGCTGGGGTGTATGAATCCATATTCATTTCCTACACAAACCTAAAATTTAGAGAAAATCATTTCTCAAATCAATTGCTTTACCTCTCCTTCTCTGTCTGTATGAATGGCGGCTCCATAAGATAGATGTAGAGAAATTCAGAGAGAAGAAAATAGAGAAGAACAGCTTGAGATGATTGATAAGTCGATGGAGAAATCGGGAAGATGGATCTGTTGGTGTTCAGAATTCAGGCAAGAACATGATTTGTTGCGGTTGATACTTAGGGTTTCATGAAGATGAATATTTGGGAGCTGATCCAGAGTTCAAAAGACGAGATGCAGATGAATTACAGATGGGTTAAACACATATTTGAGTTTAGTTTGATCGATGTTAGGGTTTGAAGCTGTTTCTAGATTTGGTAGAAGAAATTGGGCAGAGTTTGAGTCACAGTTGGTGAATTCTGGGTTGTTATCTCCACAAATTGAAGATTAGGGTTTCTGCTACAGATAAATTGGTGATTGAAATGGTAGCCAGGGTTTTGAGCTGATGTTCATAGATTTGAGAAGGATAAGAAGGGAAATTACATTGAAGATTGCTGATATCTTGAGTTGATTGGGAGTCTGAACCTGAAGCTGATGTTGCTATTGAAGTTAAGAAGCTACTACAAATGATTTAACAGTGAACGAGATGAGTTTGAGATGTTCTGGTGATGGGCGTTTGCAAGGTGTAGCGTCCGTGACAATTAGGATGAAGTAGCAGGTGTTTGAGCATGGGAAAGTGAACTGAGATTTACTGATTTGCAACTGGTGATGTTGTTGCCATGGATTTGGCAGCAGGAGAGGGTTGGATGTTTAGTTATGAATGGGAATTGAAGTTGATGTTGTTGTCGTCTGGTGAACAAAGAACTGATGCTGTGGCTTGAATGATTGATTGAGCAGATTCACAAATAAATGAATGCTAGAAAAAGCAGGCAAATAAGAGCTGGGATGTTGATATGCGATTGCTGGTTAACTGCAAGATGTGATGTTGTCTGTGGTGCTTGAGTTAACTGAAGCTGATGGAACGGAGGCTCAGTTGTAATGGGAATTGGCGAGCTGTATTATGATGCAAGGATTCTGAGCAGTTGAGATTTGAGCTCATATTGAAGGTGGTCATTGAACTGAAGCTGAGTGTGCTTGTTGTTGCTGGTGCTATGTTCATGGAAGGAGGTATTGTTGGCTTGAGAAAATGATGGTGCTAACTGATGCAGTGAAGTGTTGATGATGTGTATTGCTGGTGTTCAAATGGAACTGAGTTACAAGAGAAGAACATGAAGGAATTTCTATGGAATTCAGATAGCCTGACTTTTATAGATGTATGTCTAGGTTCCAGGTACAAAGTGGTTCAAATGGTGCAGGCTTATTCGATACATTGATGAATCTGAAGCAGGTGCAGCTGAGTAATGGGTCTTGAGACAGAATTGGTGGTGTTGTTGTTGTTCTGGTGGAGTGCAGGTGATGTTGGCGACGGAGAATGACACTGGTGATAAGCTGAAATGCAATACAGAGAAGTGGGGATTATTGGAGATGCTTAATGTTGCAGTGCAGCTAAACTGAGATGCTGAGCAGTGAGATGCAAGTGGTCGTAGTCTACAGGGATGTATGGCATAAGGTATTGACTGAGATGAGATGTGGCGACTTCATGTGAGAAATGGAGGTTACAGCTGGTATTTGTGATGTTATGGAGCAGCTGGAGTTCATATTTGAGCAACAAAGATAGAGACTGGTGATGCTGTGAGACTGGATTGGAAGAAGAGAAAATGTTGCAGGATGAGCAGCCATCAAGGCTGGGTGGGCACTGGTGATGTGCAATGGTTATGCAACACAAGACTGGGGTGTGCAAGATGGCTTGGCTAATGTGACTCAGACCTGATTCGTCCGACTAGCCAGCTGACTCATGATCTGACCCGGTCTGACTCGTGACATTACTGAATCGAGTCCACTGACTCGGTGCTTGACCCGAGTTAACTCAGTTGACCTGAGGTTTGACCGGTGACCGGGCGGACTTTGCCGGTCACCTAAGATACTTCTCCGGCCATTTCCGGAGATGATTTGGCAGAGTTTCTACATGGGTTTTTCTCACTTTTGGGCCACGTGGAATTTTATCTAATGGACTTTGAAGACTTGGACCTAATTTTGGAACAAGAGGAGCTATAAAAGAGAAGACTTCTACAACTTATAGGATGACACATTATTCTTGGATCTAAGGAGAGAGCCTCTTTTATTTATGCTACTAGGGTTTGCTTTGCTTTCATCTTATTTATTTGATTATTGATTATGATGAACTCCATAGTTATGAGTAGCTAATTTATTCATTATTGGTTAAGCATGTAGTCCATTTTCTAAAACTTGTGCTTGATTAATGCATTAGTTTTCTCTCTTGATTATCGTTCAAATCTCTATTGTTTTTAATAATCACATGATTGATGTATTGTGATAGGATTTAGGTGTTTGTTTAGTTAAGTGTCCAATTAATTGAACTTGCATCCTTTTCCATAGCTATTTTAGGATTTTTCATCAAGTGATATCCCCGAATACAAGAGCATGATATGATTACGGTTTGTAGTGATACAATCTTGTAATCATATGTAGAGTTTGACCTTTGTCCGAATTGTCATGCGCAATGTATGAAAATTGCATTGATTATCCTATTTCCAAAACTTAATGCTCTTGGGAATTGAACTTAATTAGCGCAAGGTGTTAGGTTATTCTTTAGTTAGAATTCACATACGCAGCTCTAATGTGAATGTTGATGAACTTAGGAAATTAATAGATTATCTTGTTCTCTTGATTCTCTAGGCTTTTGATAATAAAAGAGATTAAATTGTAATTCTAATCATGAATGCAAGCACTTGTTTAAGATAGAAGATGAACTCCTTGACCAATATTTTTCTCTCATTGATTACATTGTACTATTTACTTTGCTTTTAATTTAATTCATATTGCTTTATAAAATCAGAAATCCCCCTAATTGGTTACTTAGAAAATTGAATACTTAATAGCTACAATTGCCTCTCTGTGGAAACGAACTCTTTCTTATCATATACTTTAGGAAAGTGAATTTATTTTTGACGCATACGACAGCGATCACCTTTCACATCCAATTCCATTTTTCCAAAAAACTTGTTAAGTTCCAACATCATGGATACTGCCTTTTCCATAGTCATGGAGTTTTCTGGAAGATCATTCCTTTTCACACTCAAAACATCATTTTCCTTCTTCGGTATCCACTTCTGAGTGCGTTTAGGAACAGTCGGAACCTTCTTCCCATCACTCTCTTCTAGAATTCTTGGAAGAGAATTGGATTGACTATTCTTTTGCAAGTTATTCTTTCTCCAATTGGGAGCATCGGATCTTGTCTTCGTCTTTACGAAGTTATCCTTTTGATAACCATTACGATTATGAAAAGGATTCATACGACGTTTATAGGCAAATCTAGGTCTATCGTGGCACTGATTCCTTTGCCTAAAGGTTGGACAATTACAACCTGTAACGTTAAGAGGATTAGTCTTAACATATGATCTTGGTTTCACAAATTCTTGTGATGCCCAAACAAGAACATCATGAAGTTTCTCATTCCTTATATGGAAACGACATCTCCTTTTCAGGTGACCTTTATTTCCGCAATAGTGGTAAACATAAGGAATGTTCTTACCTCGATCCGTGTGTGCTAACTTTGGAGGTTGATAAACTTTGCTCTTTTGAACCTTAACTACCGGAGAAGGTATTTCACTTTTTCCATCAGTGGAAAACTTTTGTTGAGAAGAATCACTAGCCTTGACAAATTTTACCTCTTTGCTAGTACTTGGAGCATTTATTCCCTTATAGCCCAATCCTCGTGTATCACGATGATTTTTACTTGCTCCTAGCATAATGGTTAATTTCCTTGAACTAGTATTGAACTTTTTCAAGTCATCTTCCAACATCTTGATTTTATCAAGAGCAGCAGCTAAATCAGCCTCAAGGCGTTTTTCTCGAGTGAGATAAGCGCTTTATCTGTCGTCTAAACTTGTTTGCTGGGAGTTAAACCTTGCTTTAGATTCTGCAAGTTTCTCTTCCAACAAAAAGTACTTTTGATAAAGATTATCACATTCAAGTGACTTCATATGTAGGTTTTCCTCAGAATCCTTGAGGATCGATTCGGTAGAATGATTCGAAAAATAAACACCTTCGTAACATCTTCTCAATTTCTTGTTTTGTCGACAGAGAGGAGTCAGAAGAGGTGTGACATGAGAAGTTGTAATCTTCTTCATATTCCACGAATCCAAAAACTTAACATACTCTGAGACTTCCTCATCAACATCTCTATCAATATCTGAATCACCTTCATCAGAAAGTTCATCCAACTGTTCTTCTAGAAGAGTTTCCCAATCAACAGTTTTTACATCAAGAGAATGTTTGGATATTGACTTAGATGTGACATTTCTCTCAGGTGAATCCAAGCTTTTAGAATCATCTGGTAATTTCTGAACTGGTACGTTATTAGAGATAGACTCGTCCATAATCAGATCGCTACAAACACAAACTTATAAGGTCTTTAACGTGTTTTCCTGCTCTGATACCAATTGAAAAAGTGGGGGTCTAACAACACCACCCAATATTTCGCTTAGCAATCTGTATGGACTAACTCCGAAATACTTTGCTACAGAATCAACTAGACAGCCAGACTCAATCTAGATAAAAGTATCTCAAGGAGTTAATATCTCTCTCTTGATTTGATTTTTACTCAAGCTAAAAACAATAGCGAGTCTTTATCAAATACAAGGAATAACTTGGACGGTACCAAAGACCAATGTCCAAGTGTTAATCAATGAAATCGACAACAACAAGGTCGGATCTCCAATCGATTAAACTTTAACGCACAACCTATATTATTTCAATTATAAAGATAAACAATATAATGCGGAAAATGAAATAACACAGACACCAGAAATTTTGTTAACGAGGAAACCGCAAATGCAGAAAACCCCCGGGACCTAGTCCAGATTGAATACACACTGTATTAAGCCACTAAAGACACTAGCCTACTGCAAGCTAACTTCGGAATGGAATATAGTGTAACCCCAATCAGTCTCCCACCGATTCAAGGTACAGTTGTACTCCTACGCCTTTGATCCCAGCAGGATACTACACACTTGATTCCCTTAGCTGATCTCACCCACAACAAAGAGTTGCTGCAACCCAAAATCGCAGACTTGATAATAAACAAATCTGTCTCACACAGAAAAGTCTATCAAAGGATAAATCGTCTCCCACAAAAAAAAACCTAGGTTTTGTTCCGTCTTAAGATATAAAATCAAGGTGAACAGGAACCAATTGATAATCCGGTCTTATATTCCCGAAGAACAACCTAGATTAATCAATCACCTCTCAACAATCCTTCTTGACTACACAAGAGGTTTGTCGAGGAATTACAAAAAGTGAGACGAAGATGTTTGTGACTTCTTTATCTTGCCTATCGGAGAACTCTCACGGTCTCAAGCCAATCAATAGATTGTACTCGTACGATAGAAGATGCAAGATCAGATCACACAACTACGATAAAAGTAGTATCGGTCGGGCTTCACAATCCCAATGAAGTCTTTAAGTCGGTAACCTGGTTTTAGAGAAGAAAACCAAAGGTTAAAGGAGAAACGACTCTAGCGAGCGCACTAGTATCACACAGACGTGTGGGGATTAGTTTTGCACAATGTTAGATGTCTCCTTTATATAGCCTTCAAATCAGGGTTTTCCCTTAGTTACAAAGCAATCCATATTCACCGTTAGATGAAAACCTGATTTAGATTCAAACTAATATTTTCTCAACCGTTAGATCGAAAACTTAGCTTGTCACACACACTTGGGTAGACGCTTACTGGGTTTGTGAAAACCATGCCCAAACGTGTACGTGTATGTTGGTAACCTAAAAGGTTAACCATATGAGTATTTCATATTAACCTAGTTCTTCTTCACCATAACTAGTTCAATTGACTCAAATGAACTAGTTAGAGAGTTGTTCAATTGGTATGAGATCTTATGTAACTACACAAGACACAATTGAAACAAATATGATTCGATTCGATTGAATCGGCTCATGAACTTTATAGCCACGGTTTGCATAAATCATTCCTTAGTAATTTTAAGTTTCATGTTCAGCACACACCTTTAGATCATAACCACTTAATTTCACAAACAAGTTCCCGGACTTAAGGCAACCGGCAGAGTTTTCCAAACTCAGCAGAAAATCTCGGCAAAGAGACTTCCGCCAGTTCGTGGACTAGGTTCGTGGACTAAACACGCAAACGAGTTTTTGGAAAATCCCAGCAGAAATTCTCGGCAAGAGAACTTCCGTCAGTTCGCGGACTGAGTTCGCAAACTGAGTTCTTGGACTTGGCAAAGCCAATTCCTCCGGTTTCTCTCAATCAACAAAGTTCAAAAACTTCGGATTAAGGAATACATGGTTATGTAATCTAAACTCTCATTCCAATCATTGAGACATTCTCAGAGGACGTTATATAGTCGTTATTTACAGACTGTTTCACGTCAGAGCAATTCTCAACGTAATTGAAACTTTTCATGACTTTCGTCACTAGGTGTAGATAAACTTGATCAAAGCGAAACGCTTTACTAACGCATGATTTCGAGAAAAAGATAAGTAGTGAATACTCAGCTAGAAATGTCAAATGTGTATGATCCAGTCTATATAGCATACGACTTTTTGTCTCATAAGAAGTAGGAGATAAAATAGATAGACCTTTGAGTGATAAATAAGTTCAAGTCTCCACATACCTTTTTGTTGATGAAGTTCCACGGTTCCTTGAGTAGATCTTCGTCGTTGTATGATGAATCGCCATGAAGTCCTTGAACTCAACTACACTTTTTTATCCTAGTTCGAGACTTATCTATAATAGACTAGAAATCAAGACTCATAGTTTTGATCACTAACATTGACAAACATGCTTGATATAGCAACGCGTGCGAGGTCGACCGAGCTATGCTCTAACACAAAGCACTATTGATTCATATCAAAATGTGTAGACGTGAAAGCATGTTAACTTTGAAAGTCTTCCCAAAGATTGCACGACGGACGGAGACAAGCCAAAGTTTTCTACAAGATGTTCTCATCGCCTCTACAAAGGAGATACAACACATTTCAGGCCATGGGTTTACAAAAACGTACCAATGGGTGGGGAATAGGACAATACTTCCTCAACGAAAGATGTTCGCCTATGTCTCTTCTACAACATACCAAAAGGGCGCATCAGTCGGACATACTAACTGAAAGATATGGCCTTTACCGTCAGGTCTACGAAATCTTTTTTTTTTTACGGGATTACAAATTACAAATGTGCACGCTTCGTTGTCTGACCTCCACAACTCCAAATTGAGTGATTCTTTGCTCATGTGATAACTCAGTCTCTTAGCTTCAAAAGTTGGGGTCAAGCATTAAATTCTGACGTCGTATGAGGTTCCTACAGCTTCCAGAGCATACAACATGCAAGCAACAATTCTTAGAAGGGATTCATAACCTCCACAGTCGATCGATGTCCACCAGTTCCTTTCGCTAAATCCTTCCTCAAGGTACCTCCATCTCGACCACCTAGGTCTTTACATCAATTTTTCTACCTGGGTCCTCTATCTAGGTCTCGCCAGAAGAAGGGAAAACGAAAAGGAGAGATTTGACAAAATACTGGGGACTGACGGTCCAATGATCATGGCTATTAGTTTCACAGTCCAAGACCCGTGGCAACAGACTCTCATGTGCTGATCATTCATCATAAAAGGAATGCTACCACCGGGACATGAAACCATGGTCATTACATCACCCCCTCTCGAGAGCAACCTCAGTTATGGTCCCGTGACCAGGATTTCAGAATTGATGTTTCTGCGACTGACATAAACAAGATGACACTGCAACCACCATGCTCATGTATCAATCAAGGGGTCCTGATCTCAAATTAATAGATGACGTTGAAATCCTTCACCAACCGTTCAAGACACAAGCGAATGGTCTAAAGACACAACATGAGTGTTTTACAACAAGCTCGTCTGAGATGATTTTACACTGTCCAATACAAACCGACGAGCTGGGAGCAATTGGTGAAGAATCCAGGGATGGATCATATACCATTCTCTTCGTATGGATGCCCTCTACAACATATCCAAAATTCACAGCAATCGAAGAAACGATCAAAGAGATGTGGCCAAAACATTGGACAACATACAATCTGAAAAAGTTCTGAAAATCTCATGGAAGTTTACTGTTTCGCCTTTTTCAGGCCTCAAAAACTCAAAAAGCTTCTACATTAAAGCTTGGAAATTTTTTGGGCTTGAAGATACAAATGCAGATCGCGAAAATCCAGCTCCGGACGAAGATTATACAGTGTTTTTACTAAAAGGATGAAGTCTGAAATTTTCTGGTGACGTATTTAGCAAAATTACTCGTATACTCACATGGATTCTCATTCATTCATTCACAAATCATAAAGTTCATACTTCTATAAAGAGATTACAGGATATATACTTACTAGGGGAGTCTGTAAATCATTTGAAGGCTTAGCAACGCCGAAATCTCCATCTGCAACGCCGCTATCTCCATTCGGTTCGGGATTTCGGGAATTCTCCATAATCTCATGTCCCAAAGAAGAGCACGATTCGTCAACATGCTGCTTATCTACAATGATTTCCTCCTGGGTACATCGACAACAATTATTATTATTTCATTCAATGAGATGCCACGATCACCTGCACAAAAGAGATACTTACATCGACTTCTTCATCAGTGCTGGATTTCTGAATTGTTTGTCCGGGAACAAGTTGAAGACCTTCATGGAGCAAAAGTCTGAAAATAAATTACAAACCTTGGTCTCGTGATCCTAATTGCACGGGCAGGGAAAAGTCATGACACAAGGAGCGCTAACAACTCACCAAAGAAACGGCTGGGTTCTCCGCTCCCGTAGACTTTCTTCCATTTCCGTGGAGTCTACATTGATTCGGGATCTCACTATTCGATCATCCTGTGGTAAAGCCAATGAAATAACCAGAAGTACAACTCAGTATGAAGGACCTTTCACCATCACTCAGAGGTCCCAGAAGTACCATTTCTTAAAGTTGCATCCGTAGAGATGTCATCTCTGGAAACACCATCTTTGGAATTATCATCATGGGAGTCAATCTTTCTTGCAAAGTGGCTACTTCGGCACATCGTTCATACAAAGCGCAGTATTCAACAAAACAATGAATCATGGAATAAAGGTGCCCACAACAACATCTAAAAAAATGGTAACTATCCAACTCTTACCTATTTACAATTTCAATAGATGTAGTGATTACAGTCTCGAGAATTTGTTCGCTCCTTCAAACCCGCAAAGACGAAAAAAAATTCGTTATTCACAACCATAACGTGATTTTCATAAAACTGTGAACAATTCACGAAACTTCCATCATGTGAACAATTCACATTATTTTCACCGTGTGAGCGACTCCCACCGAGTAAACACTCATTGGTTTTGTGCATACACTACTAGATCACAAAATCCATGCAAACAATATTTCATCAAAAATTGTTTACTTCTAGCAATTGCTGAAAATCAAAATTTAATTTCACATAAGTTTTCACTGTGTGAACATTCACTGGTTTTTCAAAAATTGGACATACGTCCATTCTACAATTGTGAAAAATCACATACAAACATTATTTCACCGTGAATAATTGTCTACTTTCAACAGTTGTTCAAAATCAAAACATTGATTTTACAAAATATATATTTTATCGTGAAACCCACGTAACTTTGAAAATATATGTATATATTTTTGATCCCTCTCGCGAGCATCCATCCTTGAAACGAGAAGTGTATTTTCAAAAATTTATAAAAGCTCACATATCGAAAATAAATTTTTTCATGAAAGCTCATAGACAAAAAAATTTTATTGCTAACAGACGCACGTCTATTCAAAAAAAAAAAAAACTTTTCACTCGTACGAGCATTCACCTTTGAACTGAGAGTTTATTCGAAATCTCACATATTTAAAAAAGAAAATTTTGGCTTTCGTGAAAGCGCATAGACAAAATTTTTATCACTAGACTCATGTTTATTTTGTTTGTTTCTTAAACTAACAAACGAACGTATGTTCCTGCACATGGGTTTCCTCTTTTGGGCTCGGGCCCGTAAATCCTAAACTGACCAAAACTGAGCCTTCGAGCGTCCAAATCAACAGTGTCTCATCTCTCCGTGCTCATGATATGACACTTTATCTTTCTATCAGGATCCTAATCTATGCATTTGCTCGTACATGATACCATTGGGGCAAGTCGAGGATTCTGAAACTACCTTTGTACGACTGAGTCCAACCACCAATCTCGTCGATTGAAAATTTCCATTTAATGCTTACTGCGGAACTTAACTGTCCCTCACTAAACATGGGACTTAATGTTGATGGTGGATTTTCAACAAAGGAAAAAACCGTAAAATCATGATACTGAATGTTTCTGAGTTGGCTTCAGGCATGTGACGATTCATATTTTACGAAGCCATGATGAATATGTTTCCTGAAAGGACTCCACTAGCTGAGTGTTCGGTGCCACGCGTTTCATCATGTCCTCTATGTAGAATAACGTAATTGGGCGGTTCTCCGTAAGATTGAGAGCAATAACGTCTTCAGGACTTCGGCGACTCGCTGTCTCCTTACTATGCACCTTCAGAACGGATATGACGCTTTTACTGGCTAATATCCTTCTGCAATAGATTAATTCTGCCGTGACATTCACCACTGAATTCCCAGAATGATCTATTTTTGCTCCTATTCCATGGTCGAATCCACGGCCTGATCCCATGGAATGGCAATAAACAATTATCTTTTGCTCCGATTTCATGATCGAATCCACGGCTTGATCTCATGCAATGGCAATAAACGACTATATTATCTCTTTACTCCAATTTCATGATCGAATCCATGGCTGATCTCATGGAATGGTAATAGGTAATTTTATTATTCCGAATTCATGGTCAAATCCACAGCTGATCCCATGAATTGATAATAAAACAACAACTCATTTTATTATTCAGTTTCATCAATTATTCTCCACTGAATTTCATAAACCAATAATAAATACTCAACAACCGGGCATCTGGACAATCACTGAGTAAGCCCCACAAAAATGGTGCAAGTGTACTCGACAATGATGCACGACTGAGCACCCGGATGCACAAACGAGCATCTAAAAATATGGACAGATGAGGAATCCTACGCAAAACAGGATAAAACAACAAATAATAATAAAATAATAAGAGGCGCCCAGGGGCCGGACCCACCGGCCGGCCGGTCATGCTCTAGACGTGGCCGGTTCCATGCCTCTTCCATTATTTTGCCTTATTTTTTTATTTTCATGAACTCATGAAAAACTCCTTCAATTTAGCAACTTTCCTTGTTTGTGCAAAACTCATGAATTCCCCATAACTTCATGGGTTTGTGAAAATATTATTATAAAATAGAAAAAAGTGTGCGGGTCCGGAAAACCTAGCCGGCCGGCCATGCGCGAGCCGTGACCGGTCCCACACCTCACAATCCCTAGATTTTTATAATTATTATTCCCTAATTTCATGAAACTCCTCCGTTTCAACAAAACTCATGGATTCTCCATATCTTCACGGATTCATGAAAAATAATATTATAAAATAGGAAAAGGTTTGCGGGACCAGGAAACATAGCCGGCCGGCCATGCCTAGCCATGGTCGGTCCCACACCTTGCAATCCCTAGTCTTTTATAATTATTATTTTCCTCAATTCATGAAACTCCTAGGTTTGAGCAAAAATCATGATTTCGTCATAACTTCTCAAATTTTGCTCGAATCATGAAAAACCAAAAGCCAACATGGCCACACGACCGGCTAGCCTCCCACGGAAATTTTAAATGTTAAAATACACTTATTTTAATATTTACAAAATATTGTTTAAATTGAGCATACATGCTCATTCTGACAAAAATCAAGAATTTCAGTCAAGATGAGACTCTTCTGAAAATTCACAATGTTGCTCGAGACACTGACACCACGGAAACGCGTGGATTCCTTCATGACCGACCAGAGTCATCCTTAGGGCTTGCACAAAGCCGGTCCCATACATTTTCATAATTCTGACCTAATTTGCTCAATTGCTCATATTGGACCCAAACTCTCTCCAACCAACCTGGGGATTGCTCAAACGTCCAACAATTGGTCTCGTGACCACCAGGAGCCGGTCCCATGCTCTCTTGGTCGATCCTCCATCCTTCATACCTAGGTTTCATCACCTAATGCTGAACCCAACAATATTTCAGAAAATGATGAAACCGGCATTTAATCATCATTCTTTCACCAATCCTCAAACTGAGAACCCTGGTGCATGCTCACTCGAGCACTGGGCACCACATGGATTCCCATCATCCCATGTGGTCGGTCCCTCTATCACTCATGACCTATTTTCAGCGATCATCAACTATGAACTGAAATTTGGGTTTCGAGTAAATGTTCTACGAATCATCATTCTGAGCAAGATTCATGATCTAATGAATTTATATTGATTCAGCAACCAACATCTGAATTAATCATATAATATTTGGTAATCTACTAATATTTTAATATTTTATTGGGTCACGTCACCAATAAATATTTCGTCGAATTGAGCATACTTGCTGAGTTGCTCAAATATTGATCCAGCTATCAATATTTAGTAATTTATCATTATTTTGTTGAATTGAGCAATATTTGCTCAATTGCACGAAAAATTATCAATATTCAGTATTTTGCCGAATTGAGCAATACTTGCTCAGTTGCACGTCAAATCATCAATAATCATTAATTTGTCGAATTGAGCGATACTTGCTCAGTTGATCGTCAAATCCTCAATATTCAGTAATTCGCCGAATCGAGCAATACTTTCTCTCGCTCAAATACTACTGGTCATTAATTCATCACTGAATCTACAATATTGGCACCATTTCAGAGAACTACATGTTCGATCCATGAATCGCTGAGCATTCATCACTCATGGTTGATTCAATAAAATCTAGACTCACTGTCTAATCAGTCAACAACTGACTAACTAAGACACTTTGTCATACAAACTCCACGAGTTGTGAGACATCAATCACGTCACAAATGGGGGGATATCACTTAGGGTTTTGGTCTGGCGGTCTACGGCACGTGGATTCATCCACGACGAGAAATGTGCGTAAGTCGTGCAAACGGTTGAAGGAGTTAGCAAAGTAGTGGGTGCACGATCAGTCAAGTCTCCACACAACATGGAACCGACTTTAACACGATCTCCCACTTTCCCACTATTTCACTCAAGAAATCGTCACACTTACAGGGATCAAGGTGTTCACGACTCTGACAATCTAAATAAGTCTCTGAATCCATGATTGAAAACAACGAATGATCACTAGCTATCAGCAATTGTCGAATTTCTCGAGTAACTACTCTCAAGAATTCATCAATCTATCAGAACTTATTCGAACTCACCAGTTCACCAAAAATTGCAGAAACCTTCAACACATCCACAATCCTTGATCATCATTGATCCCACACTATTCTCAGCTTCCCTCTTACAGATCAACCCATCTCCCTCTTTGCGAACGAATTGACTCTGGAACGGTCATTGACTTGGTTTAGGACGGAGTCCTACAGATTGATCTCTCGAATCTAAGCACTCCCTTTGCAGTGCATCTGTGTGAGGTTAAGCAGTTTGCTCGGTTGAGGAGTCTCGGCAACACGCTCGTCTCTTTCACTTCCCTAAAAAAACCAGCGAACCGTTTTTCCCCATCTACAGTCCCGAAAAAGGATGCCTCGACGACTAAGATGAAAGAAGTAAAAGCCTAGTCTATGGGGAGCCAACTGGCGAAGGGACAAAGGTAGATGACATATCTAATCAGCATTAAATGCACAAATATCTTATCTTCACGCATAATCAAGGCACGTGAAGAGAGATGATGTGGCGGAACCCGATTGGCAGAGGCTGGCGGTGAACGAAGGTACAATCTGTACTAAGGATGGGAAGTTCCCGAAGAAACGTGGGTCAGATGAGGTGGCAGAGTTCGACTGGAGAAAGCACGCGGAGAACGAAGGTACCATCTGTGTTAAAGGCATATCAGGAAACGATGGACCCAGAGACAGCAAAGATATACTTGGAGCAGAAGGGGCTATAAATACCAAGCCTCACCAACAAACTAAGGGCATTCAATACCAGGAGAGAAGATATATTCTTAAGCTTATACCTCTTTAATTTTTAGAACTTAAGTATTTACTTCAACTTGAGTTATCTCTATTACTTTTGGAAGCATTTAAGATCTTTGTAACCACCATGACTTAATACAAAACAATCACTCATTACCCCGTGGACGTAGACGAAAGTTGAACCACGTAATATCTTGTGTCTCATGATAACTTAGCGGCATTTACATTATCTTTTTGTTTTTAGTTATTGTTGTGATCTTGAGTATCTTTTACTACTTAGCATTATCAGTTAAACAGAGGCATCAATACTACTTAGTATCTGATTCTATGAGTTGTATACATTACGTAGACTACGGGAAAATGAGTAATCACACAGTATGAACTCGGTCGGTACGGTTAAAGCGCTCACCATCAATGAACCACCACCTCAAGTGGAAACGTCATCGTAAGAATAATCCGATTCTGACACACCTACTATAGAAGAAGTCAACAAAGAATAAAGTGGTGGTGATGAAATTGTTGAAGAAGAAAGCGAAGCAATTGAAACTCAACAACAACTTCAACAAAAACAAGTAGGAGAAGGCTCCAAAGACACCACCAAAAATAAAGTAAAAGATCCAAGTGAAGTGGAGCAATATAGTAGAAAGGGAGGCACTTTGTCCGCCGGGAAAAGATGGTGCCTCGAAAGGATGGAGAACCTCCTTATGGTTTACCCGGTGATGATGGAAAATTGTTATAGGGGTACAAAGAAAGTTGGGCTTCACTGTCTGCAATACCATATTAACTATCTCAACCTTATGCTATGTCTTGAACTTTTATTTAAGACAAGAACTTATTTTATGTTTGATGTATTGAATTTAGGTTTTGCTTTTTAAGACGACATCGATGTTGTACGTGCTCTTAAGACCGGAATTTCCTTGAATATGATGATGACCTTATGGCCAATATCAAAAGAAGTAAAGGATGTATACGATATAGTAGATGCTACGGGGTTGTTGGTTGCGGTCGACAATTCGGTTGTTGGATACGACAAACTTCTTGTTTCTTCCTTCACCGAGATAATTACGGGGAAATGGATACTTTCATCTTTCGGTTGACGAAATGACAATAACTCCAAATGACGTGCAGGTGATTACCGGTCTAAGCGTTGCAGGTAAAGCCGTGATGGGGAAAGACTACGTGAATGAGCTTGAGTGGTATAATATTTACGCGTTCACAAAGAATGTATTAGGTTGGGATGGGCACAACACTAAGACGAAGATGGCGGTGGGTAAATGGAAGCAGAGAGTCTTTGAACTCACGAGCTTGAGCAGTCAATTCGAATGAACACAGAAGCTTCGTGAAGAACGAAAAGAGGTGACTCAGGAACGTATCACTGCTACAGCCCATTCATATGGCATCTGCCTCTTGGGAGTTGTTATCTTTCCCAATGTTTCTGGTTCCCCTGTGAACGCCAAATATATTCAGCTATTGGACTCAATTCACAAATGCGCGACTATTCTTGGGGTTCTGCCATCCTTTCAGACTTGCTGAACGAGTTAAGAAAGTGTTCCACGTCTCATAGAAACCAAATCGGAGGGAACATGATCTCCAGGTATGGATATATACTTGCACTTCAAGAAGTTTACTGATAGAGCATTTCTGGACAACTAGTGCGAAGAAGGTGGCTGGTATGGAGGTCAATACCAATACAATGGTAGGCCAAAGGCCCAAAGAAGGACTATCCGGAGTTAAGATAAGAATTGGACAACTTGACGACTAAAAATGTAGTCTTTGACCCTTACTAGGAAGCATTTGGTCAATGAAATATCCATGGTTGTGAGGAGCAAGAATATTTTGGACCTATGTTATATCCCAAAGGATATATAATATACAACCTAACGATAGTGGCGAGATAATGTGGCGGTATATAAGATATCCCAACATATGAGAACCCCAAATTTAAATTGGATGAAAGCAGTTGTAATTCAGTGGATTACGATCTTGAGGTTTTTCATAATCCTTTACCAGCATCTACAGATTGGGACGATACTATGTGGGCCTGGTTCCAAAAGGTGGGTGGAAATCTTTCACCGAAGACGGGTGATGAGGCGTATCCAACATACATTCCTTGGTACAACAAACATTCGCATACTCGTGTGATACGAGTAGATGATAGGCCCCAAATAAAGGACAAAGAAACAACTCTCATTTATCTGGGTGTATTGTCACTCCCTTATTATTATGTTAATGGTCTAGTAGAATGTTTGTTGTTTCAAATCAAAACAGAGAAGACGAATTGGGAATTTAATAAACCAAGCATGAGAATATGTAGGTCAAGGAAAAAATGTTAAAGAGAATATAGAGAGGATTGCGTTATATAATACTCAATAAGATGTAAAGGCTTATAAAATGTTTGGGGAAAAGCCGGAGAAGACAAAGGCGAAGAAGAAGAAAATTATTGCGCGAAAAATCTCTCGGGGGTGAAGCAAGCACCTCCCAACATGGTAGTGACGATGTTGATGCCGCTGAAGAACCACCTGCTAAACGAGGACGAGGTGGCCGTGGTCATGGACGAGGTGGTCGTGGCAGTAGACGCGGTATGGATGAAGCTAATAAATGAATGGTTTATTTGTTTTTGAAACTTATGTATTTTTTAATATGGATAATTACGGATTCTAAATTTATGTCCTGAACTTACGTTTATTCGGATGGTTTTAAAACTGCTGTGTTTATTTAAGACGCGACAAAAGGGCTACAATTTGGGCCCAAATGCATAGTATTTTAGTTGTTCATTTAGCCACAGTCGGTTTAAGTATAACTATATAAAAACCAATTGTACCTTGTTTCCAGAAATCAAGGTTTAGAATCGGTGAGTATTGTATTCTACTTAGACCGATTCTGAAATTCCATCCTTTTTTTCAGTGTTACAAAATCGGTATTATGTAACATTTTATTTACACCGATTCCTAGGGGAAAAAAATCAAAAAATTTCACATTCCATAGAATCGGTATAATTTATAGCCCATGTAATCCGATTCTAGTAATAAAATATCATTTTTTTGGATGTTTTTTTGACAAGAATCGGATTATATGTGCAATCATATAAATCGATTCTGTCAAGGCCAATTTCAGATAATTTTGAAAGACCAGAATCGGTCTTTGTGGACATATGTAAAGCCTGATTATGCGGATTGATTTCAAAAAATATGACCGTTGAGTCTTCATCTATATAAGGACAACCTCTTTGAGTGACTCTTACTTCACACACAACTCAAATAGAGCCTGGAAAATGGATTGGGATCCGGAAAAAGATATGCAACTCGTGAAATCCTTCATTTCTGCCTTCCACGAGCGTCCCGACGAACTATATTCAATGTTTTGGAAGAAAATGGGCAAGTTTTATTATGAGCGCACCACGAATCCTAAAAACCATAAATGGAGAGACTTGGCGTATTGATTCTGATATGTGAAAAGAAAAATGCGAGAGTATGTTAAAGTTAGCAAGATGGTGAATGACAATAATCCCTAATCTCCTCCTCTTGAAAAAGTGAGTAATCCGACATATTTTACCTATCTCATTGTTTAACATTTGCATACTAACATTGAGTAATTCATTTTATTTTAGTTAAGGCGATTCAATGCCTTATGGCGAATACAACATGGGGAAGGAAAGTTCATTCACCACAAGGAATATAAGGTGTTATACTGTCGTGCTCGGAGGTTCATTGACGATGTATTGATTTGTGTGATTATAGAATTTACATACCGAAGTTGTTCTATGTAATGCGCTAGTTTGCTAAACAATGTAATGTGTTGATTTTCCAAAAATATGAATGAATATTTTGTTTCTGAACGTATGATAAAATCGGGCTCTGTGGACATTTATGATTCCCGTTCCTAAGAATCAATCTGTATGGAAGCTAATAAGAACCGATTCTAGGTTATACACCAAAATTAAAAATGTCAACCCTGAATCAGTCTACGAGTGAAGTGACATATACCGATTATGGGTTCATTTTTGTCAAAAAAAATAAAATCAAAATTTTTCAAGTTTTGAGGTAGAATTTTTCTTTTTGAACTAGTTGATGAAAAAAAATTATGTACCGATCTAAAAGCTTTGAGGATGAATTAACGTTAATTGATTTCAGGATTAACTTGACTAAACATCTATTAATCATCCGAATAAACAATAATTAACCAGTAATAAATTAGCCACTAAGTAAACTATTTGGATAGGGGTTTTTCATTTTACTTCCAGATATTTTATTTTTTCACGTAGTGAA
Source organism: Papaver somniferum (assembly GCF_003573695.1). Taxonomy (NCBI): domain Eukaryota; kingdom Viridiplantae; phylum Streptophyta; class Magnoliopsida; order Ranunculales; family Papaveraceae; genus Papaver; species Papaver somniferum. The sequence continues at coordinate 192,901,225 of NC_039364.1, read as the reverse complement.
CGGGTAGGCCCCAAAATAGCCGGGTATTTTTGTTGTTGTATTCACAAGATATTTCCATGTGAGTGACTAATCGAGTAAGTTTACTTTCATCTCCTTCGGACTCCGTTCGAATTTCAAGTAGTCCTAGAGGTTGTGTGGGCTTAGAAATTATGCAGGTTCAGAATCATTATATGTTGTGGACCTTGTGGTCGCAATTCACAACTATTCACCCACTTGTTCAAAGTGAAAACCACAGCCACACCCATTTTCCAGATTTTGGACACTGTGAAACCCACGCCTAGAAAAGTTCACACTCGCACCCGTTTTCACGGAATAAATTATTCTAAAACCCATATTTTATGAAATTGTAAAATTAGTTAAGCTTCGATATTTCCTGAAATATTTCCAGATCTACAAACTCTTGATCTCCGAGAAAGAAAGGCGAGAAGAACTTCGATACTTTTCAGAAACAAATTATTCATCTGTTTCTCTCTAAAAACATCATAAATCTAAATCACAATTTCTATGAGAAAATTTCTCCAAAACCCATAGTTTTATAAAATTGTCTTTCTTCATGTTTTAGGAGAACACCGATCCAGGTTCAGCTAAAGAAGAATTGGGATTTCTTACCAAAGATCTTTTTACAAAACTTTGGATCGGTGGGATTGAATTTAAGAAGAAAGCTTTAGATTCATTGTTACAGATTTTAAACGAAGATGAAAAATCTTCGATTTTGGTTGATAAAGAAGGAGATATGAGTATTTGATTGATTTACTTGATTCCAATCATCATTTAAGTTCGTGAACAATCTGTTGTGTCTGTTTCTCTTAGTCCCAGTGATTCTTCAAGAAAATGTGTGTTTAAAGAAGGTGGATTAGGTTGATTCTAGCGATTTGTGATGGTTGTGAACCCAGTAAGTAGCCGATTGTTGTTGCAAAATCGTATGGAGGTTGCGATCGGAACACAAGGTATGAAGTGCAAGTAGATTTGTTTGGATTGTTGCATTCAAACCCATTTGTGAATGGTATTGTGCCGTTGTTGTAACAATCATTTTGTTTGTTATCAACGTAAATCAGATGAGCATTTGATGCGATAGAGAAGAGAATGAGTAAAGAGATAAGAAGAGTGAATTTTGAGAATGAAATTGAGCTTATGTCCATGATGATTTAGGAACAAACGGAATTTTGTTCTGAGAATGAGCTTTTCCAAAAGAAAACAAACACTAAAACATTCTCCAGACGCCACTGAAAATGAAAGAAGAAAGTAAACAAAGAAAGAGAAAAAATTCTCATGAGGAAAAAAAGTATGTATTGGCTTACTTTCGAAATGCATTTAGTGTTATGCTTTATATATGTCTACAGGTGCTTGTCATCTATGCTTGCATAGAATTAGAAACCAATCAATTAATAGTCAAGTTAAAGAACAATTTATTAGTTTCTTCTTGGCCAGACTCAAAATTTTCACAACAATATTGTGTTGTGAAATGATTAGGAGTTATAAATGTGTGTAATTGAATGTGTTTGAACATCATTTTGCAGGGAAGGAGTTTGTGCAACCTCCAATGTACAGCCGATACATAACGTTCATCAATTTGCCAGACGCATTGCAGCTGTTCGCAGAAATGCCTGAACCACACAACTCTTGTTAACTTCAACTACACCAGCCTTGCCATGTACGCTGTGGGGATATGTTCGATGGGTTAGAAAGTATTTTAGAAGCTAAGAATGAATGTGGAATTAGAGTACAAAAGAAAAAGAAAAAGAAAGGTGTTTGTTTGGATGTCCGAGTGACAATAAGAAAAAGAGGCAACACCTCCACAACTTCTTTTCTAGAATTTCTTCTTTTTCTTATGATAGGGAAGCTAGGGATGGAGGATAATGATAATTGGATAAGCTGAGTTTTAGGAGTTGGTGTTATTGGTTGGGAACCTACGGATGTATTGGTGTTGGTCATAATGGTTAAATAATTTGTTATGCAGTCGTGCAAATGGATGCATAACTTATTATGCATTTACAAAATTTGTTGCGTAACTTGTTATGCAGTCCAGAAAACAGTTGCATAGCATGTTATGCAGCAACTTTTTTGTCACTATCGAAACCAACAAAAACAAAGACTGCATAACTTGTCATGCACCAATAATAATATACGCATAACATGTTGCAGTCGTGAAAATGGATGCATAACCTGTTATGCATCCGAAAATATGGCTGCATAATGCATTATGCATCCAGAAAACTGCTGCACAATCTTTTTTGCATCAAGAATGTTATGCATCCGTAAATATGGCTGCATAATGCTTTATGCATCAATTTTTTATGTACGCACTAAAATCAACCAAAACAATGGCTACATAACTTGTTATAAATGCATAACTTTGTTATGCAGTCGAGAAAATGGTTGCATAATTCGTTATGCGCCTGCAGAATGTGTTATGCATCTTTTTTGGTGGTTGCATAATAGTTATGTAGTCAGTTTTCGAAATTTTGCCTAAAATGATGATCACCTTTGATTTTTTCGTGAAAAACAAAAAATTGATATTCTTGTTTGTACTCGTTACGTAGCTCTCTTAAAAAGATTTCCAACGATATAAAATTTGTAAAATTCCAAAGCGCGGATTTTTAGATATGTTATATCCAAGTTGCGTTGCCAACTATACCCCTGATGTATAACCCGTCATGCGGATGCATAATGACATTTTTAATAATTTCATATAATTATGGGTGCACGGAAATA
>NC_039364.1:192897164-192898503 GCF_003573695.1 Papaver somniferum | reverse complement strand
ATCTTCGTTTTTCTTCTCTCTCTGCATCGAATAAAACTTCGAAAAACATCCATAAAAATCTTGTACTCCGACCGCGGATCACATATATTATTAACTTTCTTAATTTCAGAAGAAAGAAAATGAAGACAAGGTCTACATGGTTTTATTTCGTGCTAAATTAGATGAAGGTATCAAGCCTACTGACAGCAATCCGTGCATTGTGTCCTACCATCAGCATGAATTCTGCATTGGCAACAACCACGACATTGCCAATCGCAAGCTACAAAAGAAAACACACGAACCCAAGACTAGAGTTAGCTAGGATTCTAATTAACTTCATCAAAGGGAATGAAAATTGGAAAATGCAAACCTGTTCATCGTCCAAACCATTCAATCTTTAAAAACAAAAAATTATACAAAATAATGTTTTTGGCATATATGTTCATACCAGTAGTGAGAACATGACCGGGAGCGAGATTCTTGAGGTTGATAACCACAGATTGACTGGCACCTGCTACAGATCGAGATGCTTCGACATTAGCAAACGATGAATAGGCCACAAGAACCAACATGAAAAACAAAACCTTGCTGGAAGCAGAAGCCATTGGTAAGTACCAGGAGAACAGAACAATTCTTAAGTGGTTAGAATCCGACGACTACTTGTCTTGCTCATATATATAAGGTGTTTTTCATTAAGTTTGATTTGATTTACCATATTGATTGTATTTCATGCACGATATCTTTTTCTGTAATTTTTTTAATATGCATATGTTTTCTAATGCATGAACATTGGATATCCATATACTTTCTTTAATATCCATATACGAATGCACGATATGTATGAATTAACAATTAATTCAGGAAATTCCATATAAACATATGATGGTGATTCGTGATTTTTTTTTTTCGTGATTAATTTCGTAGATAATTTAATTATCTTAATAATCATTCATTTATTACTATTAAGTACTTTATAGTCTCATCTATGCATTTATTTGAAAATTTGCAGGTGTAACCAGTGTAATATGATGATAATATTATTTTTCTTTTGATTTTTCTGTAGGATTTAGGGGCCTGACGAGTTTCAAAATCAAATATCAGTATCATCACACAATAACTCTATAATTCTGCTACATTGTCATTTACATCAACTTGTTTAGCTTCTTCTTTATTCGTTTGAAGCATTAACCTATTAACTGTTGAGCTTTATTCTTCTTCTTTTTTCTTCGCGATACTTTTTCTTTGAAGAGAATTTCCTTTACAATACTAGTTTGGTACCCAACTGTATACACCATAATCTAGACCGGACATGTGGCAACCATCGACAGCTGAAGCAAGATAATAATAAAGCAATGCAACA
>NC_039364.1:192874432-192893785 GCF_003573695.1 Papaver somniferum | reverse complement strand
TTCTTCTATAGATGCTCTCCATTTTGGATCAGCTAATGCTTCCTGCACATTGTTAGGAATAAAAACAGTAGATAGTTGATTCACGAATGCCTTATTAGCTTTAGACAAACGATGGTGAGAGACATAATGATTCATAGGGTACTTAACCTTACTAGAGATATCAGGTTCACATCTGGGTTTAGGAATACCTCTGTTTACACGTTGTGGAAGTTGTCTCCTAGATTCTTCAAGAGCATCCGTAGCAGACGATTGGTTTGGTGTTTCATCTTCTTGAGGTAACGTAGACTCTGGAATCTCTTCTATCATAACCTCATCTTGAATCTCTATATCACGATCTAATACTGTACTTTATGTTTCTTCTCGTGAAGAACTTTCATCAACAGATTCTCTTACCATATCATCAGAGTTGACAATAACAGATACATCAATTTCCGATATATCTTCATCATAGTTAAGAGTCTGAATTTCCTTATGGTACTCCCCCTGAAGTTTAGACTCACATGAAAAATACATGGTATCTTCATGAAATACAACATCCAAAGTAACAAACATCATTTTGGTTGGAGGATGATAGCAACGGTATCCCTTTTTAGTTGTTGCATATCCCACAAATACACACTTCAGAGCTCTAGGATCCAACTTATCACGTTGGTTCTTGTGCAGATAAACATAAGCTACATAACCAAACACATGAGGCGGCAGATTAGGAACAGTTGGAGCCACAACTGCTTCAGCAAGAGCTTGATGGGGTGTTTGAAACACAATGGTACTGGATGACACTCGATTGATAAGATATGCTGCAGAATTAAGTGTCTCTCCCCAATACATCAGCGGCATATGTTCTTCTATCAATGAAGCACAGACCACTTCCAGTAAGTGACGATTCTTTCTCTCTGCTACTCCATTCTGCTGAGGCGTATTAGAGCAAGTAGTTTGATGAATAATCCTGTGTCCCTCAAAATAATGTTGAAGGTCAGAATTCATATATTCACCACCGTTATCACTACGAAGTACTTGAATCTGTTTGTTGTACTGAGTGTTAATCATCTTATGGAACTTTTGAAACAAGGCGGTAACTTCACTTTTGTTTTTCATGAGACACACCCACGTCATTCTAGTGCAATCATGAATAAAAGTAACAAACCATCTTGAACCACCCAGGGTAGTAGTTTTAGATGGACCCCAAACATCAGAGTGTATGATCATAAAAGGAACTGGACTCTTATTGAATGATAATGGAAAAGAAGCATGATGGCTTTTTGCAAGTTCATATACTTCACAATGAAAACTAGAAATATCAAGTTTTGCAAACAAACTAGGAAATAATTTTTTTAAATAACCAAACGACGCATGTCCCAATCGTCGATGCCATAACAAAATTTGAGATTTTTGTCTCTCTCCCTCAGAACCATCAGCAAGAAGAGTTTGACGCAGCTTATACGAACTACTTGACACCAAATCCAGATAATACAACTTCCCATGCTTAACACCATAACCAATCGTTTGCTTCGTTGTGATGTCCTTAAAAACACAACAGTCAGGCCAAAATCTCACTACACAATGTAAAGTATTAGTTATTTGGGAAACTGATAGGAGATTACAGTCTAATGTAGGAACTACTAAGACAGAATCTAAGTTTAAAGTTTCAGTGAGAGATATTGACCCTTCACCAGTAATTGGATCTTGTGAGCCATTTGCAGTAAAGACTGTTTTTTGTAAGAATGGTTTAAGGGGAGAGATTTGTTTAGAATCACATGTCATATGGTCTGTGGCACTGGATCAACTTTCCATGAATTATTCGAAACAAGTGAAGAAACATTTAAAAACTTACCATCGTTACCTGTCCTTGCTACTGATGGAGATATTACCATGGAATCGTTTCCTTTCTTTGTTGAAGCCATTGGAGCACCAGAATTTTTCTTTGTCTCCTTCTTCCTCTCTAGATGTTGATCCCACCAATCTGGATATCCAACCAACTCGAAACACATGTCAATTATATGTCCAGATTGAGTACAGTGTGTACACTTAAGTGATGACTTGTCCACCTCAGTCTTTGAGTATCTCTGAAAAGACCCTTTTTGATTGTACCGGTTTCGAGTTGCCATAGCAGCAGGTTCAACTTCTTCCGATTCTTTTGCCATCGTTGTACGTCGAACAGATTCACGACGAACGATTGCATAACATGATTCCAATTCAGGAATAGGATCCTTTCTCAAGATTTCACCACGGATCTGTTCAACACTTTCATCTAATCCATCAAGGAATATATGCACCCTTAGGCGCCGAATTGATTTTTGATAGGCTTCAATATCATTAAAATTCTCCATAACCACCTTGTCACGATGATCCAGCCCTCCAAATATTTCAGTTAGTTCACCATAATAAATTGAGAGTGCTCTGCCATTTTGTTTTGCCGAAAACGCTCGTCGATTTAGAGTAAATACCTGCATCTCATCAGCTCCATCATAAAAGGCTTTAGATAAGCATCCCAAATCTCTCTAGCAGTAGGTAACCGAATATATCTCTTCATGATTTCAGGTGACATAGACATCAACAACCATCTCTTGACTTTTTGATTATCTGTGTGCCACTTCTCATATCTTGGATCTTCCTTGGTAGGTTTTCTTGTCCTTCCCATAATAAAGGAGGTTTTTTCTTTTTCAGCAATATGCATCTCCATGATTTGTGACCACAAATCATAGTTTGTTTCATCATGAACAATCCCAGGCTTGAATACTGCACCTTCAGATTGAACGATAATAGGAGCAAATTTGTTTTCCATCTACCCTTTTTGTTTTGATTTATTTTGGTATAATTCTGAATCACTACCCATGATTCAAGAACCCTAGCTCTGATACCATCTTCACAAATATAGGATGAAGAAGAAGATAATTCTTATTATAATAATCTTATCAATTCTGGTTACACAGCTCATGAATATATAAAGCCCAATATTATGATAACGCAAAGATCCTATATACTAGGAAACAATATATTATCCTTAAATAAGGATATATATTAACACATACTTCATACTTCAAATGGGAAATATATTTCATACTTCCTATCGGTTATACTTCATAACTTTTATGACAATATAATTCTTCTTACTTCATACTTTCAACAAATACTTCTACCTCCATTACTTCATACTTCTTACGAAATGATTCACTCGAGAACCGAGAACTGGTGCTTCATATTCGAAGAATGCTTCGGATTTTTTCTTATACTTCTTCTCTTTAGTGACCACTGTTTACTTCGTATACTTCTTGGCGACAAAGATCCAAATTCCGACAACAATGATCGCTGATGACGAAGATACGACTTCGATTTCATACTTCAATGATACAACTCCGCTCCTCACCCCAATGATGTAGCTTTGCTACGATGATGGTACAGCTCCAGTTGAAGACAGACTACCTAGCTAAAAGAATAGTGGAGAACGGATGAAGACGTAGATGACATGGCTGGATTAAATGCTGCTAAAGCAACAGACGACACCAGGCCAAAGCAACAGACCATGATTCAAGTGAACCAAAGTGGGATGCAGGTGAAGATGCAAAGTCCCCATGACGGCACTGTAGAGGAAACCCGAAGCACAACACGATGGGGTTGCTGCTGGACCCAAAGTGCAACACGACGTTGTTACTGAAGTTGCTGGACCCAACAGTGCAACACCTGGTTGATGTTTCGGTTAGAGATGAATACAACGTAAAGCTACTAAAGGTGAACAGACGAAAACCAGTTCAGGGCAGGGGAGAAAGCAATTCAAAGTTTAAGACTGCATCAGCATCACAACGAATGAGCAACGAAGATAAAGCTACGATCCAAATCCGATGCTCTAGGACTATCAACCAATACTTACGAAGTACAAGTTAACCCCTATCTCAGCTCAACTGATGGCCAGCCCACCCCGATGATGCAGTTCAAACTAAAAGTTCAAGCAACGAGAGTTTAGAGAACTCCAGCTTCACCATATCTAAAGTCTCACCAGTTCAGGGAATGATATTGAAGGCATGCCTGTTAGAACTACCCCGCCGATGATAGGTCCAATCTCTCATTCCGATGATGGCTCCGGTCAACCACTATGATGAGGCAGATCAGCTCAATCCCTATGACGTATACAAGCTCTACTCCGGTCAACCACTGTGATGGCAACTGGAGGAGAGCAACAAAACTTAATTCAAAGGCTACTTTGAAGGACAATAGCTAAGAGAATGTGCAGTTCAGCTCACAAATCATTCTCTGTTTCTCTTTCTTTATTATTGGAGTAGCGGTACTGATGTTATTTATTGGAGTAGCGGATTTGGCCATGAGACCGGAAACTCATTACTCCCAGTATTCTATATATTCCTTAGTTCTAATACTTCATGCTTCTTGTCGAGGAGTACTTACTCCGGTGTTCTTTTATTATACTTCTATTATTTAGTGACCGTTGTCTCCAGCGCTATCAGTTGGCAAATTTTGCTAGAATATATCAAAAACCCGAAGAACAAATCCAATTATTTCTGGGTTAATCCTATCCATCGTAGCAAGAACAAGTCCAATGACGGCGATGCAAAGTTTCGATGCATTATAACCGATGATGATGATGATATTTGAAAACGAAGAGCCAGAGTCTTGCTACGATGCCCGGAACCGGACGATGTAAAGCTGAAAATGACGATGGTGCAGAGTCCTAATCTGACAACGCAGGCTTGGTCCGAAAATGTTGTCCCGATCATCCACTCGATGCAAAGTCCAACGAAGGTGCATAGTCAAGTTAGCTAAAAGACAAAATTCGAGTAACCAACGATGATACGAAGTCTGTCAACGATGATGGAAAATCCCTCGACGAAGATGGGGCAAAGTACTACAGCAATGAGCTTAAATCCCATGATGCAGACAAGTCCATCACTGACGATGTGAAGTCATACGATGACGCATGTGAACCAAAGTTCGATTTTCAAGTTACAAAGTCCAATAACGACGATAGCACAAAGTATAATTGCAAGAATGAAAGCACGAAGCTTCCCAAAGTGCTAAAAGTACTGGAAATATAGTTCAATAATGCCGAAAAAGACGACGCATGGCTCAACGTGTTACCTAATCGATACTTCTTATTCCTCATACCTCACGCTTCGGGATTTCTCATACTTCATTCTTTATAAGAATGCTTCTTATACTTCCATTCTTATGCAAAGGCCGACGACCAAAATAAACCGAAATATGCCGATGAAGATCCGATTCGCCAATCCCGATGGCAGCTCCGATCCCCCACTACGAAGATGCTGTCCTAATAACGAAGACGGCGAGCCAAAGTCCAACAATGACGGAGGTGCAAAGCCTTGCGACGACGGTACAAAGGGCAACGACGACTGCAAGACCAACGACGAATGATGGAGCTATATGGCAGCTATAATGCAGGAGATCGAGGAGCAGGAGGTCAACCAGTTATCCCATACGATACCCAAAGCTCATAGTCATTTCTGGTGGAATGGTGTTCTCCGTCAGAGACTACTTCAAAGAACTACTTCATTTGGTGGAATGCTCGAGTAGTGACGCTCCAATAATCAGCACCAAAGGGGACTAGCAGCAGCTCAAATTCAGAGATGCGTGGTAAAGATGACGACAATATAGCGGCTACAGCGAGGACCAAACCGAAGAACGAGAAATAATCTGGAGTCCGAGAAAGCCACCTATCACAATAATTCTTGTTTCATCTTGGTGCAGGTTTATGAGAGGAAGTCTTTCTACAACCAAAAGTGGACAGCCATACCTCAAATCACGGTGCTCAAGCTCAACAACTCGTAAGGCAGACATAAGCTCAGACAATGATGTTGCTTGGAGGACATTGAAATAGCAATTTCAAAGGCCATGACAGCAACAAGGAGAATTCCATGGCCAACTGACGGCATACAGCGCAATTACGGAGCAACATGGACACCGGTACCCCAAGGTTTTGAAGTCTAGTTGCAGATGCATAAAGCCGTTCAATGAGCCGCTACAGAACCGTTCCATTACAACCAAAGCTCCAACGCGCCCAGCCAAGTCTACAACCTCAGGAGAACTATACCAAGTCACCGATTCGTAGCCAATTTACTCACTTCAATATGGAGAATAAACCAATGGTTGCAAATTTGTTATCATCATTCGCTACCGACGCCTACAGACTTGTTCATTCCCGACACTAGCACTATGACTATACTGCTGCCTTTTACCAGTGTGTGTTGTTAACAACCACTGCGCAGGGAAGGATCCAAAACACTTGTTCCAAGGGACAGATAGAAGCATAACAGGGGCACTTTTGCTTTCACAAACTTCGGCCACCAGCTTCCGAAACCAAAAGGGGCATACATACATCACACAACTAACAGAGTTTGCAAAAATTTATATTCCTTACATTTCAAAAATACTGGCATATTTTTTTGTGCATATACATATGTAGTGGCATAAAATCACACACTACATCCAATGGTATAGAAGATGAATTAAAACTAAGTAAAGATGCACAACAAACATAGACACAAAGATATACGTGGTTCGATATGATTACCTACGTCCACAGGGTGAAAGGATGAATATTATTATTTCTTTTCTTTGATTACAAGGTGTTCTCTCCTTCTCAAATGGTGTAACTCTCAAACTCTCAAATGTAGTGTCTTGTTTCTCTCTCTTTCAACCTGCCTCTCTCTCTCGACCAACCCTTGTATTTATAGGCCAAGGTCGACATACAACAGAATTACAATGTTGGTCACATTACATCAATTTTAGTTGTTCCCTATCGGACCTGCACTGCTCGCCCGACTTTCTGGTTTGACCGATAGAGTCTTGGTTTTTGATAGTTCTTCACCCGAGGCCGAGTCTTGATTGTCTGGTTAACACGATGTCGCCCTTCTTTCTTCTTGTTCCTTTGTTTGACCATCTTCCTTCGTCTGACCGAGTGCTTTCTGATCGTTCGCCCGACCCGTCAGGAGATAAAGGTCACGTCACATCCGACAACTGTTGGGACATCACGTCCGACCCACGTGATACCTCGCTCTTTGCACCGTTCGGTTCTATCCTGTGCTTCGTTGCACTTTTTTCTTTGGTGTATCATAGCTCAGGATCTTGCCACCTAGCCCTGTGGATTATCTACACCTACATTTATGACCCTTCTTTCGCTCGTGTGCTTGGAACGAGGGAAAGAAAATCGTTCCACCTTCCCACGTCCTCGAGCATGCCGAGAATTCCGTCATGCAGTCTCCCACTAATTCTCCCTTTATGACTTATAACAGTTGCTGTCGGTCGAGGCGCTGCATCCTATAAATATCTCCCTTTATGTCCTCTTTCCTTCGTTCGCCATTTTCAGAGAAACCAAGCGTTGTTCTTCCTTCTTCTTTTCCTTCCTTCTTTGCCGACACCATTAATTCCGGTGACCCTTTTATCTTCTCAGTCTTCCTCTTCGTTGTTTCTGTTGGTGAGGTTTGCCACAGTCGTGGTTGGTTCTTCTTTTTATTTCTCTCTCCATCAAAGTTCATATCTCTCTGTTCGTTTTCTGCCATGGCTACTTCTTCTCCGTCAGTGACTGAAAAAAGGTGCGTGAGTGATACCTTCTCCGAGGGCGATGTTGTTTCTCTTGATTCCTTGTTTTGGCTTGAGAGTCCTTCGCATCACGATTATCGTGCCATAAATTCCCTTTTCCCTGATGATTCTCCTTCTTTTTCATGTAGGGCTGATAAGAGGATCTCCAAAGACTTGTCTGATGATGAGTTCATTGAACAGTTGAAGGAAGAATTTGGTCTTCAAAACTATGAAGTGACCCTAGTCTCGGGCCAAACGGGTGTGTTTAAGAAGTTCGATGTCGATAGGTATGAGCAGTCATCCGAGGCAGTCATCGTTACTCGTGGGCAATTAGAACTTGGTCTTCGCTTTCCTTTATACAACTATGCTAGCCCTTTATACTACGAGGTGTTGTCACAGCTTCGTCCGCTTCGGGCCTTGACCCAGTGGAATGGCAACCCTTTCCGCCTGATGAATGAGTGGAGGGACCTAGGCGAGGGTCATGAATCTACGGCCGATTGGTCGACCTATAAGACTGAAGATGCTCCTAATTATACTTATGCCAATTTCATCGTGAACTATCGGAGCAGGACAACTACCAATGACGACCTTGCTGGTTTTGCTGCTAGCCCTCATCGTCTGAAGTCTATGCCTGAGGGTGTTGAACGATTGATGCTAGATGTTGATCCCCTTGGTAAAGGCTCTAACAAGCGTGCTCTACCAACACGATCAACACATCTCGTGGCACTACATCCTCAACCACCAACACCAGCGGCGCATGAAGCATTCTCTTAGGTGTGACACCTCCAATCACCAGAGCCAGAGCCGCTGCCGCTACACCCAATGTTTCTTCGAGCGTAATTCCCTCTGCTGTTACTAGAGCTACTACCACTCCCCCGTCAGGAAGAGAGACTGGAGGAGCCAGAGGAGGCCAACCCCCTATCACCAGTGTCGATTTTATGGAAAGACAAGAAGTCCTCTCTAAGTCCCAGACAGACTTGGCTTCAACTCAGAAAGAGGAACTCACTTTCCTCAAGACGCTAACAGAACGATTACCACAAGAGCCGCATCAACCCATGGAAGCAATAAGGAGTAAATTCAACGCTCTTGGCGCAAGCACTTCAATAGGGAGTGCATTCATATATGAGGAAGTTCGTGTTGCTCCTGAGCGCTCCAGAGAAAGGAATCAGCCATCAAATTTCATCACGCGTGAAGATATAGAACGACTTCTCCAAAATCGAGGCAAGGAAAACCTGGTGGACCTGCACCAGCATCAACCTTCGTATCCTCCTGATGTGCAAAGAGTTCCTCTCCCGAGAGGATATTCCTCCCCTCAGTTTTCCCTTTATGATGGTACTGGTAACGCTCGTGAACAAATTTCTCGTTTTCTGGAATCTTTGGGAGAGCACGAATACAATCACGTCCTTCGCCTGAAAGAGTTCTCAAAGTCGCTTACTGGAAGAGCGTACACCTTGTACAACAACATCGCACCAAACATCATATCAAACTGGTGTGAGATGGTCACTGCTTTCTACAAAAATTATTTCTTCGTGTCTGAGCAGATCACCTTCTCAGACTTCGGAAGAATGTTTCAACGAAACAACGAGCATCCAAATGATTACTTCAAAAGATTCAGGATTCAAGCACTGGATTGTCACGATCCAAACGTGACTGAACAACAGTTGGTGGAGTCATGCATTAACGGTTGGTTCCCATCTATCGTGTTTTACTGGAAAACTTACGTTTCCAGAAATTCTTTGAACTCCATGAGGCTGTTAAGCGGTCGGCTACGACGGCACCAACATTATTGGAGAAAACTAGACCGGCCAAGGGTGAAGATGCACGCGAAACCCCAGGAAATAGGCGCCTTATCAACAAGCATTACAACATTGGTCCCTCTGTCAGCGTAGTGAGTGAAGGAGGTTAAAAGAAAGCTTCGGCGACAGAACAACAACCCAAGCGTGCGGCACCGATGCAAACGACTACATCCCAGAAGACGGCTAAGTCCTCTGCGCAACGACAAGAAGCTGGAGATGCTGCTCTAGACTTCCCCTTTCCAATGAACGAAGTCATAGAACCACTGGAAGCATGGATTCAAGATGACGCCATCAAACTACCTCCTCTCAGACGTCCACCAACCGAAAAAGAAATGGCAAATCCCAAATATTTTCGTTACCATAGATTCGTCAATCACCCAATCAGTGACTGCAACAAATTGAAGCACATTTTCAAAGAAAAGGTGGATGCGGGAGAACTACAATTAGGAAATGAAGGAGTCTACATGGTCCCTCTTCCTGTCAGGAACTGTATAATTTTTGGGGACTCTGTCCAGAAAACCGTGCAATCTATGATGGAGCATTTATGTGAAATTCTATATTTCTCTAAGGCGCAGCGTCAAGACATATTTGTCCCTTAATCGTGTCGTATCAGGCGAGCATCTGTTTCCAGTTAAAGAGGCCGCCCCCAAATCCCAATCCTTCTTGGGAAACACGAGGTGTAACTGGGGACTCGCCTGCTTGAAGGATGTCGAGTTTGACGGCACACTGATCGACGTAGTATCTGATTTCAACATTGTCACTGTCAAGACCCTGAAAGCTACGAATATTTCAAAGCAGGAAGTTGTTCACTACCCGACTGTAATTAAAGATTCCGAAAGAGATCCTAGAGATACTTATGGGTACATCGACCTCGAAATCAAGGTGGGAGACGCTCTAACACGCGGTAAGTTTTATATTGTGAAAAACTACCTGAATTATGTTATGATTCTGGGGCGCTCGTGGGTGCATAACAACAAAGCAAAGCTAGGGGTATGTCCTTTGCCAGTGTTTATACCTGAAAGGATTTCCAACAATCCGTCAAACCCCGAAAATTATCTGTTGCCGTATCAACAACTTTCCAGTGTGACGCAGTTACTTGGAGAGAGCCCATCAATATACATTAGAAGGTTCCGAGCCCAAGTAAGTCTTATTGAACAACCCTTTTTTGCAACCAGTCACTCCTCCTTCCGCTAAATCTCGGGGAATCGCTCCAATCAACAACCCAGTCGTCACTAGGAGATGTGAATGGGATGCTGGCCCTTTGAAACGCTTCGTCAAAAGTTTAGAAGTTGTTTCGGCCAAATACGGTGAGTCCAAGGACCAAGTAATTGTACAACGCCCGAACCCATTTCAAGTTGGATATTTGGTAATAAAGGAAACCGCGTTTCAATTCAGAGATATGACAGTGAAGGTGACCGCTCAGCCTGATTCACCTACAGAAAGGGAAGACGAGCCATACCTGGTGGCAGATGTTATCTTAGGCGGTTACTACAAGCTCATCAATGCCGACAAACTGGAAGGTGTGACAATTCACTCACGATGTCTCAAGCCTTTCAATACCTAAAACGATGTGCTACCTTTCCTCCAGCGTTCTTTTTAGTATTTCTTCCAGCAATTTCCCCTTTCATGCAATACTTGTAATTCCTCCAAAATGATTGCACTGCTTGCATTCATAATTAGGGTTTCGATTTGTCAGTTAATCAAAGTATTATTTCCTTTTAGAAATATCTTTACTCCTTAATCATGACACAAGGTCTTGAGCAATCCTAAACCCTCATCATAACCCATCAATTCAAACCAGAAAGGCAAAACCCTAGAAAGAAACACCTCATATCTTTCGAGAAACATCGAAGGAATACATGCAGAGAGAAAAGGGTCAAAGGATTCGTGTTATTATTAGGGCAAGCGCTTCATACTCTGAAGAGCAGTCTACTCCAACAATAAAGCGGCCTCTCAATCACCACATAATTAGGCGGATTATAACACGTTATCAATTGAAGGGCGGACATGTTCGTGGTCAATCTCTGGTTTCCATTATCGCATCCCCTTCATTATTTTTTAGGGTTACATACAATCATCATAAGAACAAGTGCACGGTCACATGAGAACGCATCATCGAATGTCACATTCTCTTTGGATGTGCGACTCGATGGAATTGAGAGATTTTATTGCAACCTCACTGGAGAACACTACAACTAGGGTCCCCGGATATCGAAAAAGAAAATCATTCATCTGAAAAAACAGGCTCAACCACAAAACTACTGAATATAAGAAGAAAATGTCTACGAACTATAGAAGGTTCTCAACTATAAATGAAAGCAACAAAGGGAAGTTTAGTCATTAGAGGTATCAACGGTGCCTTCACTGGAGCTATCATTGGAATCTGCTTCAACATCTTCATCACACGCCATTACTGCATCCTCTCTGAAAGCCACATCGACTTCCCTTTCCGATGTTGTTTCAACGCCTCCCTCAACGGATACTTCAATACTCTATCCAAGAGACTCGCCAACATCATTCTTGAGAGTTGTTTCGATATCTTCTCCAGATGCTTCTACCGTCATCTCCTCAGCATCCACTTCAGCGTTCCCTACAAAGATTGCTTCAACATCCTCCGCGGAAGCCACTTCGACCTCTTTCGCAGGAACTTCCCCAACAGCCCTCTGAGGACGCTCCGATTCGTCCATATCAGAATCGAGAATTATGATTCCATTACGAATAGGGTAATCATACTTGTTTTCACCAGGAGGCCGCTCATGCTCGATCCTTCGCCGTTTTAGCCGAGCTGCAAACCTTTCAGCTCTCGAGATAGTCGACTGAGATGCTTCGTCGTGCCTCCATTTCTCCTCCATATTGACAGAAGCCAGAAATCCTGAGTACGCTCCCGAATGATGCGTAAGTGCAAAAGAGACACACCCTGTATGGCACGACCAACTTCGCGGAACGGGGAATCTATCTTGGCCATCACCTCCTCAAACGCGCTAGTCTTGGGTTTGTCGACTTCAAAGCTCTTGTCATGATAAGTAAAAGAGTAATCATCACCAGCAGTTCCCATCATACTGCAAAAAAAAAGACGTTATGATTATATCAACAGCTGGTATATAAAAAAAATCATTATCACCATCAATCAAAAATCAAACCACACAATGAAAAGGGAGAAGTACCTGGAACGAAGAAGAGAATCAATCCTATGATGAGAGAAAGGCTCCAGCGTCTTCTTTATATTCCACAAATCAGCAAGACCCTGGGAAGAAAATGAGTCTCTACTTGCCGTGTATAAAGGCTCCAGGTATGGGATAACAATCAAGTAGATACTTATCTATCTGAAGATAACTGACGTACAAAGAAAGCGTGCCTTACTCAAGAACCAAGCCAGCGTCTATCCTGGTAATGTCCATCGAACTTCTCTTGTGAATTTCTTTGTCTGTCACCATCTAATTCTTACCCCACAACAATGTCACTGTTACGTGCTAAGCAGGGGACTAAATGTTGATGGTGGTTTTTAGTTCAGGGTCAAAGTCGTAAAACCCTATAGTTAGCGCTGTAATCCTGCAAAGGAATATAGGCCATTTGAAAGTAATGAATGGTCAAACCTTTTTGCTTATATATATATATATATTGAGCAACTCAGTATAAATATGAAATTCACTCAGAATGGTGCGCGTAGTAACAATCCCAAATATTCTGTAAATTCTATTTTCTACCGGCATTATTAACTAATGCATGACTTGCCTAGTATTTGCATATGCTATGTTCCCAGCCGAACTCTCAATATTGACATGACATGACGATCAATGGTCACTCTCAGCAGAGTAGCATGAATCTCCCGAAGTGCTAGTATTGGGATCTGCACAAAAATACTCAGGCTAGATCGCTCTCTGACAAAGATATCAACGCGTTCACACACTTTTTTAATTGAAGTTAGCGCGATCGAACACATATTTATTCCTTAAAGGAAAATCTGGGTTGTTCATATCAGTCTCAAAAAATAATCACGGCCACACGATTTGGCCACGTTATTTAACAAGCTTAGACTACACCTAGACGGGCCCACTAATGCCCTAGTCGATCGAGTTCTATTTTGCTCATCCACAAGCGCTTCAAACACCGACCAAAACATGGGTGTTTGGCTATATTAAAAACGAGCTAAGACTGTCAAAAAGGGTCTTAAATACATCATGGTCGTCCAAGTTTTCCAGCCTAGTTGGACGGCTTGGATCTTCCTACGAACGATTAAGGAAGTGCCAACGTATTCATTGGCGGTCCAACTTCCCCCTTTGTCAATCGACTTTCCAGCGGCAAGCCTATAGGGCGCTCAACCGTTTGCCCAAACTCGAAAAAACACGTTGTGTTCAAAACCCAAATTTGGGACGCGGCAGTACACAACTTTCGCAGATCGATCGTGTCCGTCTAGCTTAGCCGACCTAGTTGGACGGCTTGGATCACATTTCGATCTATCAAAGAGATACCGATTTGTTCACCGTCGGCCCGAGCTCTCCCTTGGTCGATCGACCTGTCCGCAGCAAGACCAGAGAGCATTAAACCGCTCGCCCAAAGTAGTGTGAACATGCTGTTTTAAAAACCCTAAAATTGCTTTGCGGCAACACATTACTGCCGCAAAACGATCACGACCATCCATCTTCGCCAGCCAAATTAAGTGGCTTAGATCTAATTTTAGGTGGCCCAGGAGATGTCAGCACGCTCACCGGCAACCCACCTTTGTACATGGGCGATCGACCTGGTCGAACGAACGCTCAACGCTTCGAATCGCTCACCCAAAAGGGGTTGGTCGCGCAGCCCCTAAACCCTGAGTTGCGTCAACAGCATTATGAAACTGCCACAAATCATCTCGTCCATTCAACTTTTCTAGCCTAGTTGGATGGTGTAGATTTATTTTCAGAAAACCAACAAGGTAGCATCGTGGTCACCGGCCGCCCCTCTTCCACAGGGAGTGATCGACCAGGTGATAACTCACCCATAGGGTCCTCAAACGATCACCCAAATAGGGTTGGTCGTGCTGCTTTTAAGACGCTCAATCCGTGACTGATTCGATGGAGCTCAAAAATAGCGATGCTTCTAAACATCGATTATAAACAATACTTTATAAATATCGGTTTTATACTTATTTAACCTAAAAGCACTATGTGCTGATTTTAGCGGAAAGTCACGTGACTTGACCCATTCACTTGAGACATCAAACATGTCACAAACTGGTGGATACTCACTGGGGTATTGGTGTGGCGGTTTACAGCGGCGTGCAACGCGCCCATTAAGAGAAAGTGTCAGGAAAGACGGACAGTTAATGAGAGTAGTGGGTGAACGTTTGATCATCCTTCCCTCGTAACGGAAACATGATGACCACCACCTTCCACACAAACCCACTTCTCCACTACTTAACGTCCTCCACTTCCTAAGAGATCAGGGTGCGCTCAATGACTTGTATAAATAGGTTTTCAATCTATTTCGACAAGACAAGTGTTATCAACACAAGTAGACAGAAACCATTTTCTGATACACAAGTCATAAACAACCACACCTTCATAATTCAACACTCTGATCTCAAACACCTTCTTTGCTTCCCTCCCTAAGATCAACCCTTATCCTTCACCTTGTGACCAAATTGAATCTGGAACGACCATTTCTTGGTTTAGGCCAAAGTCTTATAGATTGATCTCTCGAATCTAAAGTACTCCCGTGCAGTGCATTTGTTTAGGGTTTGAATTCGTTTCTCATCAACACACCCAAATTTACCAAAAACAGCAGAATCAGTTTTTACCCTCAAACAGTTCTAAAATCGGTTTGTTCATGAACTAATATATTTATATTATAAGGAACGCAATTGATGAGTGCCAAATATTGTATATATTTATCCCTTTTTGTTGGCATTTAACTCATCCTTTGTGCATTAATTCTACATTTTATCCCATATTCTGTATTTTCATTGTTTTCAAGAATAAATATTTTTCTTACTTAATTTTATATTTTTAGGTAATAAATAAAGTCTGGATGACTTGCGGAGCGGAAAAGAGCTGAAGAGTGGTCAAAAGCCGGAAGAAATTACGCAAGGAAGCCGCAAAGAATGGTGCGCACAAGACCAAAAAGTTAGGAATGGGCTCAAGAAGGAAGAATTGTTCTTAAAGAAGATATGGGCTTGGCATACCCAAGGCCCAAAACCCTTACCCAAACCCATTTTCTATATCCATACCCGCCTCCATCTTCAGCCGTCAGATTAGATTACATCTGAATCCGATGGTCGCTTCACTATAGTGCATCAAAATCTGAAGTTCTTGTCAAACATCATAGTGCCTAAATTTCAAGCCTTCAGATTAGATTGCATTTGAATCCTACGGTCGCTTCTTTGACTATGCATCAAATCTCAATACTTCCGCTTAACACCACAGTACCTAACTCCATCTTGCGCCGTCGGTTTCGTTGTATCTATGCATCCGACGGTAGCTACAAGCTCCACTCCATCTCGCCGTCAGATTTTTCTATCAACTCCACATCCCACGGCCTAGCTTTGAAGATCATCCAACTTGATATCCCCGATCAACACTCTAACACCAAACCCTATACTACCCAAACAAACAGCCCCTCCACTTCTTTCCATCGACCTCATCCCTCTCTGCAACTCCACCACCTTCAACTGCCGCACCACCATCATCACCACCACCTTCTTCACCTGCTACAACCACCATGCAACCACCATACCATCATCACAACCACCTATATTACCTAAACCACCTAATACCCCTCTCTCTAGCCCTCTATTTCACTGATTTCTCACCATTCTTTTCTCTGAAACCCTAGGTGAGAAATCAGTCAAATAGGTGAGTCTAGAGTAGCAGTTGGCGCATGGGAATGGAGCAGGAAGAGATTACAAGGCATGGGTCGACGTTAATTGGGATTGATTTCAGCGAATTAGGTGAGAATACCAAACCCTAATTTCAACTGTTTTGGGAATTTTTGAGGGAATTGTGTAAAACCCTAAATTGGGGGAATTGGGTATAAATAGAGGCTTTGGGGTGTTGTATTGGATATCTCTGGACTAGCCAGTGTATCCCCATGAGGGATGGACTAGCCAGTTCCTCTTGGGTAGATTTTTCTTCCCTGTTTTGTATTTGTAGATTTAATTTTAATTTTCAATTTTAATTCCAAATCCAGTTTTAGTTTATCTTGTTTCAATTCAGTTTGTTTTATGTTTTAATTCACATTTCATTCTAGTTCACATGTTAGTTTGTAGTTCTCTATTTAGTAAATGTTTTTTTTGTTGCTGTTTTGTGAGCTCACATGTGTATGTGTATAGCTAGGCTGAGATGATGCCTTAAGTCACTGTTAGTGGTGGAATGTTAGGTTATAATTCATGTAAATTGAGCTGATTGAGAAATGGAGGAATTTAGTGCTCAACTGTGCTTGTGATTGATTGTGCTGTCAAAAGACAGTCAATGCTAGGAGTAAACAGTTGAGCAAGCTTCTTCTCCTTCCATTCCATTTATGTATGCCCTGGAACATAGGCAGGCTTGAACCTTCACCTAGCTCCATTAGGGACAGGGATTTAACATAGAATTACACTATCTGGCTAGGTCACAAGGTGGATTCGTAACCTAGTTGTGTTTTTTCTCTGTTTTGTATCTGTAGTTTTGCTCCCCTGCCATTGCCCTTGGCTTAGGCCTTGGTTTGCAACTGTCTTGATTTATCACTACCACATTGCCACTACCATGCCATTGTTAATATGCACATGTAGATCACTGTTGTTTTATCATTGTATATATTGCCACATTGTATATAATGACACTATCTCCATTGCCATTTTACACTTTCCCTTTGATATATTGCCCTGTTTTGCCTTGTCCTGCCCTGTTTTGCTTCCCTGCCCAGCCTGCATAACCCTACTGCTGCTGCTGTGCCTCTCTTCCTTTGCCTGTGCTGTCCACAGTACCAGTCCTCTCTTGTCGTTGCCCTGTAAATACCCTCTCATGTTGGCCTTGTACATACATTGTTTCACTTTGTTACTTCCTCACTGTCACTTTCTGTTTGCTCACTGTCTTTCTTTACCATTCTTGTTCACTGCTCTCTTGTTACTGCCCACTTTGCTCTCAGCTCTGTCACTTCTCTTCTGCTTTAAGCCCACTGTAAACTCTTAAGGTTAAAGACAGGCCCAGTTCACTGTGAAAGCCCAACTCAAGCAAAGCTTAGCTCACATCAAAACCCAGTTTGATTCATTTCAAAACCACTGAGCCCAAGAGCACTTCAAGATCATTGAGCCCAGTCTACAGTTCTCTCCAAAGCCTAGTTTACTGATAGGCTAAAGCTAAAGCCCAGTTCATTCCTAAAGAACTCAAAGGCCCAAAGCACAATCATAACCCATTGGTTACCAAAATCCATTGGTACCCAAAGCCCAACAATAGCAATTTAGAGCCCAAAATAGCTAGAAAACTCCAAAACACTCCCAGTCTCTGTGGATCGACCCGTACTTGCACGAGCTACAACTGACGACCGTGCACTTGCGGTATTACTGTAGGCCCGCGTTTCATTTCGCTTCAATTTTATACGCTTTCCCGGGCCCACCAAGTTTTTGGCGCCGTTGCCGGGGTCTCGGGTTTGTTTCTCTAGTAGTTTTATTAGCTATTTTTGCATTTCACTGCATAACATTTGCATCTGCATCTGCTTCACTTCATTTGCTGTTGGACCTGCTGTTCTGAACCAGTTTTTCCTCTGCTGGGACGCCACCAAGGAAAAGAACCAAAGCCCAACTGGGTTTTTGCAACAATATCAGAGCAGCTGGGCTGTGCTTAAAAGGTAACCCATTTAAGAGAACCCGAATTGTGGGCTTCCAATTTTTAATTGTGGGCTTGTAATATTAAAGCCAATTTTTGGGCTTTTTATTTTCTGTTGGGTTTGTAATTAATTTTTGTGGCTTGTTTGTTTAATTTGTGGGCTTGTATTTAATTTTTGTGAGCTTGTTTAATTTGGACTGGTATTTTGTATTCTGGGTTTTTAAACCCAGCTGAGCTTGTAACCGATCCCGCTAGGTTAACTCGTTAGTGGGCCGAGTACCCAAATTCTAGGCCGAGATTTTGGACTCAGTGTCACCAAACGTTTTCAAACCAGCTGAGCCAAAGCAAACACAAAACCAACAGTGGGCTTGCTCCCATTCAAAAACCAAATTTTATTTTCTTTTTTAAAAAAAAAAAAAAAAAAAAAAAGTTTCCAAATGTCTCCCAACAAAACCAAATTTTTCCCAAAAAGTCCAATCCCATTAAAAACCAAATTTTCTTGTAGATAATGTGTTAGTTAAATTTCCTTTTGTATATATTTTGTGCTCATCCATTGTGACTCCGAATATGTTGGAGTTTTGCCTTGGATAACGGAGTTTTAATTCTGCTTTCGCCGAAATCGGGTATTCTCTCTCCTTTTACTCTACTCAGCATGTCCCTTTCCATATGTTGCATTTTAATTCTTTCCATATTTTTAAACATTGAGGACAATGTTTAGTTTAGGTTTGGGGGTATAGAGTAGATACCACGATAATATGCCATAATTGAAAACAAAACTCCATCTTTTTGAAAAAATTGAAAAATTCCAAAAAAATTAGAAAAAATGATAAAAACATAAAAATGGAGCTCATTTACCTTGAAATGTTGACTCTTGTGCAAATATGTAATTATTAGGAGTCTTAGTCTAGATATTTAGGCACCCTGATTCTAGCACAATTCACATAGTGATAAGAAACTTGCACGCGCACGATCTACCAATACATGTATAGCCTCGATCTTCAAGGTGTTTGATAGGAAGTTAGATTGCCAATCACTTTAGAATACTGAATGAGACTTGACTAGCTTGTTCTTTGGTTGGCTGGGATAGAAGTTGGAGGATACGTTAAGAAAAGCAACCATAGAATTTGACCGGATGCATTCGATAAGGGACACCTCTTGCTAAGAGTCATGTAATTATGTTTTTCTTTTTTTTCATGTATCAAAAGTGTCACTATGTTGTAAAGATCAAAGTTATTTCT